>NW_023594539.1:0-13551 GCF_014839805.1 Manduca sexta | reverse complement strand
GCGACAGGCACAAGACAGGATGGAGTGGAAGCAGCTCGTCAGCACCAGCACTAAGGCTTACCATGCGGGCAAGACCTTCAGTCATGAACAAACGACATAGAAGAAGAATGACAATTATATCTGATAGTGTCAATAATTCATACAAGACGTGTATAAACGTTGGGTAACCTCTAGGTAATATTACCTAAAAGTAATTCAAAATACGACGTGTATAAACTTCGCTATTATCGTGCACAACGTCTCTTCACGGCTCGTAAAGGATGAGCGGAACTCATTGCTCGGAACACCATTCCATAACTCCATGGTGCGCAATAGGTGCGTATAAAAGCAGTTAGATATATCTTACTGATCCTACGTAATATTATAAAACATGTGATGCTTGAATGCTCGAAACGCGAGATTATTTTTTAGAAAGTATAAATGATTTCAATAAATTAAAATTCACAATGTGGTATACAAACTTCATAACCTCGATATGCAAAAGCAAACCCGTTGTTTGTGTTTGGTAAGTGATTTAATTCCGGTACAAGGTTAAACTGAACATTCTAAGATTGACTAGATAGATAGACTAAGTGAGTACTCCTCCCAAGAGGATAGCGGCGTCCTCAGAACTCTGTGCAAGAAATCTGACTTACGAATAGGTTTGCCTTTGTATGGAAGTACTGTTTGATTTTGTTGTAATACTCAGAAACTAAGGCCCGTGTTCATAAACGTTATTTATCTAAGGACGGAGCATTGCTGTTATAACAAGTCTGTTTCTCATCCTTGTTTATTTGGCAGCTTGCTGTTTGTTCAGCTTTGTTTATCTGAAAGCCAACTAGATTCTTGTATCTCAATATTAGTCAATCACAATTGCCCTATGTCTACGCACTGCGAAGGCTGCCATGCCTTTAGTCCTGAGAAACAGACTTGTTATCACAGCAATGCTCCGTCCTTAGATAAATAACGTTTATGAATAAAGGGCTAAGAGTTTACATACGTCTAGTGCTATTTGAAATCGCTCGCAGCTTCTAATGGAAAGCCTTCCTATGAGAGTAAGTTACCTGAATCTTGCTAGTGGTAGGATATATTTCATATCCGCCTGGATAGCGACAATATACAAGGTGTTAAAACACAATAGTGGCCCACATAAGTGTCGCGTTCCGGGATCAGCCTGTGTATACCCGGTTCCAACAAGCCGAAATAATTGTGTCGACTGTCGAGGGTAATCATCTCTCGTCAGTCGACATTCTATTGACCCTACTACACTTACCATCAGGTGCTGTGGAGTGCAAGTGTAAAAAAGATCAAAAAATAGCCTTTGTGTTAGTTCACGACATGGTCTACCCTGCGCCAAATTCAACATCCTTTTGTATATATGTTTGTTATTTATCTTAGCAGGTATTATTATTAAGAGTTCAACTTCACAATTCTGTCCCAGAAAATATTAACATAAATATATACTGTGATAATTACAACTATTCTAAAAATAAACATAAGATCCAATAATAAATAAAATGATTGTGCATATTTCGCCATTTTAATGTATATTTGCTTTGATATTTCGGCAGTTTGGCGATGCGTATAGGTAATCCGATCATATTACGCCATTTTTAATGTTTATTTTCATGGATAATATATTGATTTGGTACTGAATATAGTCTGATGTCTAACTTCCAGAAATAGACAATTCAACTACCTATAATATACTTAGTCTGGCCATAAATACTTTACACTTAATTATAAAAAATATTACATTTGAATTTCGAATCTGTCATTTTTATACGATTGTTCATTGTGTTTTCTCATTTTGGCGCCAATACATTGTAAAATATTTTGCGATATTAAAATGGTGTGGGGTGATAAAGAGAACCGAATCGCTGTGATAGCATTACACAAAGTAGGTATGGAGCCAAATGCAATTTTTAAAACTCTCCATACACTTGGTATTAGTAAAATGTTTGTGTACCGGGCTATTAATAGGTACAATGAGACCTCCTCTGTTTGTGACAGAAAAGATCTGGCCGTCCACGTAGTGTTCGTACGAAAAAGGTGGTCAAAGCAGTAAGGGAAAGAATTCGAAGAAATCCTGTCCGAAAGCAAAAGATTTTATCTCGGGAAATGAAGATAGCACCTAGAACCATGTCGCGTATTTTAAAAGATGACTTAGGACTTGCAGCCTATAAGAGACGCACTGGCCATTTCTTAACTGATAATTTAAAGAAGAATAGGGTGGTAAAATCGAAACAACTACTGAAGCGGTACGCAAAGGGAGGTCACAGAAAATTTTGTTTACGGATGAGAAAATTTTTACAATTGAGCAACATTTTAACAAACAAAATGACCGTATTTATGCTCAAAGCTCTAAGGAAGCTTCCCAATTAGTCGACAGAGTGCAACGTGGACATTATCCGACTTCAGTGATGGTTTGGTGGGGTGTTAGCTATGAAGGAGTGACTGAGCCATATTTTTGTGAAAAAGGTATCAAAACATCGGCACAAGTGTATCAAGATACCATTCTTGAGAAGGTAGTTAAGCCCTTAACATCACCATGTTCAATAACCAAGTATGGTCCTTCCAGCAAGACTCGGCGCCGGGTCATAAAGCTCGGTCCACGCAGTCTTGGTTGGAACGAACGTTTCGGACTTCATCAGAGCTGAAGACTGGCCGTCGTCTAGTCCCGATCTTAATCCGCTGGATTATGATTTGTGGTCAGTTTTAGAGAGTACAGCTTGCTCTAAACGCCATGATAATTTGAGTCCCTAAAACAATCTATACGATTGGCAGTGAAGAATTTTCCCATGGAAAGAGTGCGTGCTTCTATTGATAACTGGCCTCATCGTTTAAAGGACTGTATTGCAGCCAATGGAGACCACTTCGAATAAGCTTTTTATATTTTTAATTGTTTTATATTTATGTATTAAACTGACACACTGTAAAAGTAATAAATGTTATTTGCAGTTAACAATTTTCTTTTTTCTTTGTTACAATATTTATGGCAAGACTAGGTATAATACTCTTACAAAGAAATATACTAAACTATTTTTTATGTGAAAAAGATCTAAACTTTTTTTTATGCGTGAAGGGCACATAATTTGAGAATCATTGACTATAATGGAACGAACAAATTAAGGAAGCAATTTGAGTTTTAATGGTGTATTTAAATTCATGTACCTTTTAATCAATGGTATTGTAAACAATTCACCCTCTTATCTATACTATTATATAAAGCTGAAGAATTTATTTGTTTGAACGCTTCAATCTTAAGAACTGTTGGTTCGAATTAAAAAATATACTGTTGGATAGCCCATTTATCGAGGAAGGCTATAGGGTATATAACATCACGCTATGACCTATTAGATATAAATTTTAATGATAGGTTTTATATAACTTAATAACAAAGGCAAATTGATTTGAAGGACATTATAGTCAGCTCAATTACTGGGCATTATAAGATTTAACATCTTAAGTCTCAGGGTAACGAGCAAGACGGTGTTGCTACTGTTTATGGGAGCTCGTATCGCTTACCATCAGGGTAGCGGCATGCTGTATTTCGTTCAATTACATTAAAACCTCCTGGCCCATAAACATCTAAAACTTTGAATCAATAAGTCATTGCACAACGATGTCACCCCGAGGCATTAGATGATTCTCATATTGCTGAGTAATTACACTGATTATAATGTCCTTTTTTTCATTTTACAGTAATAGTTGCATAATGTTAATTGGCGACAGAAATAGATATTGCAGTGGTACATAGACATTGTCTAGAGCAATAAGACCGCCATTTGTACATGTGCCTTTTGTCTGCCTTTTCTTCTTTGTATAGTTTTTTGTGTGTGTTTTGTACAATAAAGAGTAAAATAATAATAATAATGCATACCCAGTTAGACTCTCTCATTCGAGAAATCTGTTAACAGTAATTACTCTAGGAACAATGTCTTTCGCTCCAGAATATAACACACATATCACGCGATTATATCTGATGAGGCAGATCTGCATCCAGAACACCCATTTTTCGCCTTGTATATCCCTATAATAGATAGCGAAGTCTATCGCCGTATCCTTGCAAATTTTAAACTCCGCGAATACTGAGCAAAAATATTCCAATATCACCACCCGACCCGATTCCAACCACGTACCGCGCACGCAATACAAATTACCGACGCGAAATATAATAGGATTTACATAAATCTACTTAGCAACATGCTAATTATCTATTTCCTTTACCGGACACCCATTCTAAATAACGTCCATTATACTTTTATGTGATTGACAGCTTCTAATAAAAGCATTGTTAGCAAAGAAGGTATCGGTTCCTTTTAGTTTTATCCTTAAATATATCCATCCATTTATTACGTAAGAACATAAGAATAATTTAATTTATTTTTGGCGGTATATGAAATCTACAAAGATACGTCGCGATTTTAAATCATTTTGAAAAATATTAATGATATTGTATATGATACAAAGCCAAATATACTTATAATCTTAGGTCGGGAGTGTGGGCCATAGATTTTTCAGAAGACAATTAAATTTGTTTTATTATAAATTTATAATTAAAACTTTCTCAACAAAAAATTAACCGGCTTCAAAACCTAAAAATAATTCAACATTACCTGTATACTGGTTACCAAATTTGGAGTCATCTATTCAGTAGTATTTCGTATTTTTATCTTGATTTTTGCTTGTGACATATGTAATACCTACTTATTTTACATTTGATCCTGAGACAATGGGCAAGTAAAGGTATTTTCTGTCTTTATATTGTTGAGTAGGCCATGTCTCTCGTACGGCCATTTCACTCGCTTTTCTTTTATGTAACTTTAGACAATTAGTATTGCATGAATTGGAGAATGTCTGGGAGTCACGTATGTGAAGGCTCTATTGAGTAATATCTATTTTCGGCATCAAGTGTGCAACCACTCTTATATTCCACTTTGATGAGCATTGTTCTGGGTAATTTACTGACGCGACATAGACTTACTATTCTCTTAGAATTCCAAAATGAAAAATGTAGGTGATAGAAAGTTTTTTTTACGTATTCGGCGAAGTAATCCTTCTAAACCCGATGGTAAGTAGATTAGAATTCAAATATAAACCTTCCGCATAAGATCTAAGAAAGTAAAAACTGAAAACCAGCTCGGAATTACTATTCTAGAATTACTACTGTTTGAACCTGCGGACATACGTCTCGGCAGTCCGTTCCACACCCAACTAAGCTAACACCGCTTTTTTAGCCTACAAACTAATGCTTAGCAACAGCATCAGACTAACCGATGATAATACTATATTAATATAAAGCTGAAGAGTTTGTTTGTTTGAACGCGCTTAGCTTACGAACTACTGAACCGCTTTTCAACTTTTTTCACGAGTAGGAAGCTACATTTCTCCTCAGTGCTATAGGCTACTTTTGATCCAAGGTAAATATTTATCCCAGAAAAACTATTTCACGCGGGCAGTACCACAGCCAATGCTAGATCTATCTATATTATTTATTATCCACATCATTATTCAAAAGCAATCCTTGCCAAAATACCTACTTTTATAAAAAAACCGACGCAATTTTTAAAAGAAATAATAACAGCAATTATTTTAATTAAATAAAGAGGTATGTAATTATGTTTTGTAATGAGCTTCTAAATGAAATGTTTAAATTTGATATACAAAATATAACCAGGAAAATAATACATTATCAAGCCCCGAGGAAGAGTAAATATTATAAAGAAAGTTATTAATACTTATACATAAATATTGTATTGGCGTGGCAGTTAATTATACGCTATTATTCGCAGAAAATTATAATAATTTAATACTCTTGCTTTTGTTTAAAATTACGCGCATTCTCGTAAACAAGCAAACATTCCAAAATTCCCTCAAATTCTTCCAATGAATTACAAAGGTTTAACGATTTAGTATTCTAACCACGGGCTAATTAACTTTTAACCACAGTTATTTTAACTTAGAAAATCAAATTCATTAAATATAATAACTAACTCAATAATTGACCGAAAATTGCTAACAATTACTTACAATTAACCAAATCTATTTGTCAAAAAAGAAACCATAATTATTTTCAAACTAGAACTGGGCAGGAAAATAATACCATTTATTTTACAATTCTGTTTTAAATGAGTCGGAATTTCAGGCTTTATTTTAACTCTGGTTTTAACTTACGTTATATTGCAATGTAACGATATTATTTGAATTTAGTAGCTTAGATTCCAGAGGATAGTGATGGCAATTAGTGCTAGTTCAAATTTCATTAGCATGCTCATATTCATGTCTTAGCATGCTAAAGCTAATTCTAATATTACACATGAATTAAAATTGTGTGAACATTAATTTGCGAATTATATTTTGCAATTTAAAATACACAAAAGAAAAATTAGCAATTTACGCGCAATCAACGGACTAAATTTAATGCTCAATTTTTCTATACATTTCATTAAAATTATATTGATAATAATTTTTATATTATAGAATATAGAATGAGTATTAAATTATACCTATACATGTGCAAGATTCTTACAAAATTACTTTTAATTATTAAGGCATAATAGATAATATTTTGTGCAATAATTATCCGGCTTAATATTCGGTAATTTTCCAAAAATATAAACCTCCGCGCGTATGTAAAATGTTAAATGTTTATAACCAGTTAAGTGGACCTAATAAAGAAACAAAGGGCAAAATATACGTAATCTGTCCACCCCTGAAAGGCGTGCTAAAAATTCAGTGATACATCTTGTCCGAAAGTCATTCGTCTCCACTGATTAAATTATCTTTATGTGACCCTTCAAAAGGCGTAGGGGTCTTAAATTCGACAGCGCTGACTCAGAGGGCCCCGTCTAATGACCCAAGCATAAGAATGCCGAGTTTGTGATTTCTTGATTTCCATTCCAAAAGTGGAAAAGTGAAAAAGAGTGAGTGCGTGTAAATTTTGAAAAATTATTAAAGTCCTAATAATTTGTATAATAATATCAGCCTTGTATTATATATACAGTCTCACAGCTGGGCACGGGCCTCCTCTACTACTGAGAGGGATTAGGCCTTAGTCCAACAGTCTGGTCTAGTGCGGATTGGTAGACTTCACTCACCCTCGAAAATTCCTATAGAGAATTTCTCAGGTATGCATGTTTTCCTTCACTGTTAAAGCAAGCGATAATTCACTAATTTGTATGTGAAAGGTTTATTATGTTTGGATGTTCAAAAGTATTTGAATTGGTATTTATTGCTGGTGGTGGATATATTTTATATCCGCCCGAATAACTACCATACACAAGATGTTAAAACCCACCGTAGTGGCCCACGTGTGTCGCACTCGGATCAATCTGAGTATATCTGGTGTCAGCAGGCCGGCATAATTGTGTCGACTGTCAAGGGGTAATCATCTCTCGTCAGTCGACATTCTATTGGACTCCACTCCGTTTACTATCACGTGCAGAGGGGTGACGCTCGTATAAAAAAAATCAGTACTAATCTTTATCTTTACATTCCATAAACCAATCAAAGCGTTTGCATACTACATTCTAACTTATTTCATTATGGGATAAGCAAAGAGTAAGATACATCCCTACCTACCCCAAGGCGTGAATATCAATTGAATCCAGACACTATTCCACGAAGAATGCCACAAAGCACTGCGCAGTCACAATGAACTAGGAAATCTCTTTGAAGCCAACCCTTTCATTGCGACTTCTTTCATATCAATAGATATTGAAATACCTCTGGATATCGGGCGATTCATTCTTACGTTATAGTTTTGGAAAATCACACTTATATTAAACTAGCTTTTGCTCGCGGCTTCGCCCACGTGAAGGAGTTTTCCGCGATAAAAGTCCACTGTATGATAAAAAGTCTTGCTACATATTTTCCCGGTACTGATAGGTTCAAACTAATTTTATCCCCATGAGGGTTGAATTTATCAAAATCCTATTTAAGCGAATGTCTTATATAGTAGCTCAATCTTTAATTTCAGTTCAATCAGTCGAAAATCTAAGAAGATTTATACAAACTTTCATCCCCTATTTATCCCTTTAGGGTGGAATTTATCAAAATCCTTTCTTAGGGATGCTTACGTTATAGTAGCTTTATGCATGCAAAGTCTCAACCTGATCGGTTTAAAATTGACAAAGTTTCATACAAACTTTCATCCCCTATTTTATCCCCTTGGGGATAGAATTAATGAAAATACTTTCTTAGCGGATGCCTATGTCATAACATCTACCTGCATGCCAAATTTCAGCCCGATCCGTCAAGTGGTTTGGGCTGTGCGTTGCTAGGTCACTATATCAGTCAGTCACCTTTGAGTTATATATGTTTAGAAGAAAGAAGCTGGTGTAAGGATGTTTTTATACGTTGTATTTGTTGAGGTTACGATTTATTGCGGAGAATTACAGGCTTAAGTGATAGTGTTGATGTTAAACGAGAGAGATGATTACCCATCGACAGTCGTCATAATTATGCCGGCTTATTAGAACCGGATATACAGGCTGATTCCAGAACGCGATACACTTACATTGGCCACTATAGCGGGTTTTAACATCTTATAAAATACCACTAGCAATTTTTACAGATGGCCTTTCGGTTATAACATTTTGACGCTTGAAAAGCAATCATATCTAAGCGACAAGTATACTGAAAATGTATTCTATAAATTTAGAATCGCCATATATTTCTGCGTCATTTGATCTAGGTTTTGTAGTTCTAGGGCAATTTTAATATCATTAGGCTATATCTTTGTATAATAAAAGTGTAATTGATATGAATTTTATATTAAAATCGAAACTTCAAATCACTCTACTATAAAATTTACTGATTTTCGCTTAGATATTATTGCTAATAACTCCTTCTAAAGGATGTAGTACTCGAAAATCATGTAATAAATAAAAAGTTGCCAACTAGGAATGCTCTAGGCATTACACCCAATACAATCACTAGACTAAAGAGACAATAATAAACACGCTTCAATTTATAACCTTTTGCAGGCGATTTAGAAGCGACTTTCGAATTTCCAAATCGCCTTAACAATCACTGATATCATCTAGGAACATTCGAGCAATAATTCACAGCAAAATATATTTATCAACGTCCCCCGCCTGTCTGTTCTGAATAATGAAGTGAGACGACAAATGATAAAAGCGGTAGAAAACTCAAGGAGTATTTCGGCCGGGTTCTGCATATTTTTTTATAATAGGCGAAGTGACGCCTCTGAAACTGATGGTAAGTGGAGTAGGGTTAAATAGAATTTCGACTGACGAGAGATGATTACCCCTCGGCAGTCGACACAATTATGCCGGCCTGACGAAACAGGAACTGATCCTGGAACACGACACACTTGGGCCACTATGGTAGGTTTTAACACCTTGTGCCAGTTGCTGTCCTGGCGGATATAAAATATATCCTACCACCAGCATACTTTAATATAAACATTTGTAGACCAGTGAAGCAATAAGGCAGGTCGTGATTATTGTCAATCGTCAACTTATGCATCGTCTCTTGCTTGCTGCAATTGCATGTCATCACAATACTCATGTCTACTGCTGAATAGAAAAGAGTACCTGTTGGAGACGATCTCCATCTAATGACTTATTAGAACCCTTGTCAAGTTTTCTACCTTGCAGTTTCACATAAGTATCAATAGGCTTTGAATTAATCTTATCATATTAATATACTTCGTACACCGCATGCTGCCCCATATTATTCCGTTTTCGCATATATCCATCCCATGGTTGTCTGTAAGAGATTGCCTTGTGCGATAAGACCACCATTTATAATTTTTTCTATTATCTTGTTTCATGATCTATGTCTCTAGTTTACATGAAAGTGTAAATAAATAAATAATCTTTTATGAATTCACTTTTCTGGTCAGTGTCAGCCTGGCGTATGCAATCTGTGCCGATATGACAATAGACTCGCCCACTATCATATCATGGGACGGAACACAAAGAAAAAGTTGTGTTCATTATGCCTCTGTCTGTGCTGTGTGTGTGACCAAAATTCCTAAATATGTGGCCTCTCAATGTTACTAGAGGTTTGTTCGTTGTGTCTATGCTGTTTGTGACCATATTTCCTCATTATACGAACTCCCAATGTCGCTGAAACCCAAGACACACAGCATTTCAGCCTGAAAACATCCCTAATCGCCGCACACATTACATTATCAAAGATCTCCAGCGGAACCCAAAAAACGGCCCGAAATTATCGCGTTAAAAAATATCTTGGTATTTTCGACGTCGGTGATACCATCTCTCGGGATTGTCGGGAAATGAGCCCGAGATATGGGACGCCGTAGATTATAAGCCTTAATCGAATGTGTATACGGTCTAAGATTTTGTATAATAATGTAAAATTAACTTTTAAATGTAATTGACCCTTTAAGTTTTAAACTGTAGCTGCTTTATTTTATGTAAGCTGAATGGAGATAGCTCGCTAATCAATGGCTGATTTATTATGTTATTTTGTGAATGGAACTATAAAATATATCATAATACACACACATACACGCATGCACGCACACAAACTCACACAAACTCACACAAGCCTCAGCCTTTTATCCCCGTAGGAGATAGAATCGCTTCTTTTCTTTATAAAAAAATATTATATACAAAGAACCGCGATAAAAATCCGAAAAATAGTTTTTTAAAATATACATAGTAAGTATAATATAAGAAACTGATTGGCTGAATGATCGAACACAGTCGAAACTACTAGATCTAGAAACAGGAAATAATCTTCACTTTTCATAAGGTTCCTTAAATAACGTTACCGAGCACTAAGAATGAATTTTTAGAAATCAATTTTATGGTATGAAATAATTTAATTTCATACCCTAATAATAAAATAGGGGATAACTTTACTGTGTATAAAATAAAAGCTACTGAACTGATTTTGAGAATTCTTTCACTAATAACAATTACATTATGATTTCTTATGTTTACGCGAATGTTAGATTATTTAATTAACTATCGGTTAATATTTTACTTTTCTCCCCGTGAGCATGATGGCTGCAAAGTCTTCGAAACGTCGGGAGAAAAGTAAAATATTAAAACCGCGATAAAATTCGTTAAATAGTTTAATTTAAACAGCTACATTATCTCTAAATGTCAAAAATCCAAAACTACTTTACCAATTTTGAAAATTTATTCACTATTAAGAAACTACATTATCCTTGAATACCACCATATTATGTCGTAGGTTTCCTTTGATGACAGTGTAATATTGTATCGCATCTACAACGGAGGCTGAGCCTAAAAACAAATATTTGGGCCACTTCCCAAATTATGTAAATACAATCCCCGCAGGCCGACCACAGCCAATAAAAACATATATTACTACGAAATTGTACAGTCAACCACGAAAATTGATATGAAAACATTAATATATTTGTTTAAAATAAATTAAACCCTGTGTAATTGATTTACTGCCTCGGTGGCGTAGTTGTATTGCATGCCCGGTATAATAGCGCTCTGAGGTCCTGGATTCGAATCCCGGGTCGAGCAAAGTGATATTTGGTTTTTGCTCAGCATCAGCCCGGAGTCTGGAATTTGTGCCCGATATGGCGATAGGCTCGCTCCCTATCACAACATGGGACGGAATACACTTGGCGAAAAGTGAGTGCCCTGGTTGCGCCGCTGCATACCCCTTCGGGCATAAAATGCGTGATGTTGTGTGTGTTGTTGTGTGTTATTTATTTACTGACTAGCGACCCGCCCCGGCTTCGCACGGGTGCAATGCTCATACTAAATACACTACAGAAAAACTGTGAACGTTGTATATAAAAACATAGCGGCCCGCTCTGGCTTCGCACGGGTATAACATAACAAAATGACAGTATTTCTCCACTATTTAATGGATGTTATTATACATATAAACCTTCCTCTTGAATCACTCTATCTATTAAAAACCGCATCAAAATCCGTTACGTAGTTTTAAAGATTTAAGCATATAAAGGGACATAGGGACAGAGAAAGCGACTTTGTTTTATACTATGTAGTGATGATACATTAATGGATACAAAATTATATAAACAACTTACTGTGCCCGCGACTTCGCCCGTGTGGACATCATCAACAAAGTTTTTCTCCCGTAAATCCCAAACCACGAGATTTTGTACAGCCACGCGACCTCTTCAACACTAATCGTTATATTTCAGTCAATTTACATAAAACCGTAATGTACTATTAACCTAAGCCTTCCTCAAGAATTGCACTATCTTTTAGTAAAAATCGTACAAAAATCCGTTTAGTAGATTTTGAGAAAATCGATCACAAACAGGCAAACAGCGTTTGGAGACTTTATTTTATATGTATAGACTTGATGTTTGCTATTCTTGGCTGACTGTACCTCATTGTTAAATTAATCAAAACTAAAATTCTAAAGTTGGTCCGTTGATGAATTTGCGGTGCAAATTGGGAAAATTTGTTAATTTTGTAAGGAATTAATTTACATCCCCTTTAAATTTACTGTATTCCTGATTAAAGTTTGTTATAATTTTGAAACGAGTACAAGCTGTATTGTACTTATAATATGTATATTTATTTAATATTTGCTTTACTTTGTACACTCGGTACTGTTTTGGGTTCGTTGCCATCGATGACTCTAGGGTTTTATATGTATAGATTACATAATATTGCTTACCAACAGTCTCGCAAAATGCGTGACGTCAATAAATCTATTTGGAGACGTCTCGCCGATAAATAACTAAACAATATTTTATCTTTCACTATTTGCTTTGTCAGCGAATCTCATCAGGATTTGTGCCTATTTCTCATTGATGTATATTCTATAGTCACGAACGTCTATATAAACTATTTGTTCAAAATCTGAACTAAAATGACAACCAAAACGTCACTGTTATAACTATTTATTCACTTGAACAAATAATT
This sequence comes from Manduca sexta, assembly GCF_014839805.1. Classification (NCBI taxonomy): domain Eukaryota; kingdom Metazoa; phylum Arthropoda; class Insecta; order Lepidoptera; family Sphingidae; genus Manduca; species Manduca sexta. Next base: position 682 of record NW_023594539.1, on the reverse strand, counting down.
TTATTTATTTGACTAATATTTTTTATTGAAATCCAGGTTTATACTTAGACTCGAGTTCTTATATTATAAGCGGGATTCCGTACATAACCACACGCTGTCAATGTTGAAATCATACGAAAGTCAGGTGTACGGATTGCAGTGCAGTTGAGTCGAATGAGTGTACGGAACACCAGATCTAGTACGTAGTACATATATATCGATGCTAATTGGTATGTAAAGTAAACTTTTGGAGCACAAATATGGTCCTGAATTCCGGACTATAGCTTTACTGTATGTCTTTGGAAATAATACTCTTTTTAACCGACTTAAAAAAAAGGAGGAAGTTATCAATTCAACGTGATTTTCTTTTATGTTCGTTGCCTCAGAACTCGCTCATTTATGGACCGATTTGTAAAATTCTTTTGTTATTCGAAAGAATATACCCCCAGATTGTTTCCATAGAAATTAGCAATTTTGATTAGGCACCGACTCCAAAATTGGTATCCGTATATACCTGTTATGTGAAATTATTTATTGGTTTTGAGTGGTTTTGAAGGCGGTTATATGTTAAAAATATTTTTGTTAAAATTAAATTTATTATGTATGTATTTGCCAGACCTGCTCATATTATAATTGTTATAGCGAATGCTTTGTATAACAAATATCGATATAAGAGGTTTCTCTATACCTTCACCAACGGATA
>NW_023594538.1:0-13562 GCF_014839805.1 Manduca sexta | reverse complement strand
ATTTGAGGAATTTTTAAATAAAGAATTCGTATATTCGAATATTGTTGTATTTCAGTATTAAGCAATCACATCGGCCCTATGTCTACATACACTGCGAAGGCTGCCATGCCGTCAGCACTGAGAAACAGACTTGTTATCACAGCTTTACTCCGTCCATCTAAGGGAGTATGAATTTCGCGATGGCGTTGTATAATTTACAACAGTGTGACGTCTCGGCCTTTCGGACTCGATTCCTTAGTTGGGTGTCTAGGATTTTGTATGAGAAATGGCAATTGGCCCGCCGTTATATGGAAATTAACATGAAGATGCGCCTACTTTTAAATTAGGAGAAAGCGTAATTCTGTCTACGTAAATATATACATATAACTCAGACTTTATCCACGAGGAAGCGAGACAAAACATTATCACAAGTGTATACCACAAAACTAAGGCCCTAACACTTCTGCCCGCAACAGTACAGCTAAAGATTTCGATAATTCTAATTAAATCGATTGTTGAAGAATCGATTACAACGGGTTATATCGTTTCGGGAAGATTTCGTCGGCACTCCGCGGGTGTCTACTCGATAGTTGGACATCGAAAACATTACCGGTAGCCGCACCAGCTTTCTCGGAACATGTACCACTGATTTATATGGTGAAAATATCGATATATCATGCCGAACTTATCGATGCGTCACTGGTCCGCTCTCTAATTAGGTAATGAGGAATTTTTGTGACGATATAGATCGGTTGGGAGAAAAAGCTTTTGAACGCAATTTTGCATTGTGCCAACGTCTTTGACAAAGGTTTCTAAGCTTTCAAATTCGTCTGTTCTATTAGTATGATGTTTTATTGGTTTGAGTGATGAGACGCTTGCCGTTCGCCTGATGGTAAGCGATACGACCATCCATAAACAGTAGAAACACCAATACTTTGAATTATATATTGTTTGGTATTCCACTGCGCTCACCATCCTGAGACATGAGATGTTACGTCTCATGTCCAGTAGTTACACTAACTATAATGTTCTTCAAACCGAACACAACAGTGACTAAACACTGCTGCTTGGCGGCAGAAATAGACATTTACGATGACGATGTTATTTAACATTGGGTCAGTTTTATTAGTATATTATTATGTATTCTTGACGAGTCAACATATAATTCATTAAAGAAATGGTCGAAAACATAAACAATTTGAACACTCCATGTAAACTCAATTATCTGTATTTTGGCACATAAAATATTAAATAAACTAGCAAAGTTATATAATTATAAGCATTTATTACATACGTTTACTTTCCTTGTCACACTCCAAAATAACAACGTTTCTCTCTCTTACAACGGAAACAATTTAGCATCAACCCTGTTATAAAAAATACTCTCTAAAAAACTGTCTTTTCAATTCCTTAAATAAACTACAACTCTCTTTGACACACTCTCTTACATTTCATTAAAAAATCACAACAAAACAAAAAAAATGATTTCTCAACAAAATCTATCCAGATAGCCCCATTACCTGCACCAAAACCACATAAGCCTGTACATAGAACAAACCCAAGATTACAACCCCTGCGCACTTTTTCAGAGTACATAACCCAAGCCCGTGCCTGCCACGAAACGCTCCGCGGAAGGCAATATCGATCCTATGCTAATTCAGAAGCCACCTTACTTTATTGATAGGAAATCGCTAAAGACGTATAGCTAAATAAACTGGTATACTACGTCTTACAGTAAGCGTACACATACCGTAATAGAACTATGTCACTTAGGCAGCCATAGGGAGCAATGATTAGTATTTATAATGCCATTAGATTATTATTACTGGTGGTAGGTATCTTATATGTGAAAGACCGCCTGGTTAGGTACGACCACAATGTTCTATTTCAGCCGCCAAGCAGCAGTGTGTAGTCACTGTTGTATTCCGGTTTGTAGGACATTGTAGCCAGTGTAACTACTTAGACATAATGAGACATCATCTCATGTCTCAGGATGGCGAGCGCAGTGGAATACCAAACAATACTAGTGATTCAAGGTGTTGGATGGTGTTTCTACTGTTTATGGCGGTCGTATCGCTTACCATCAGGCGAACGGCAAGCTGTCTTGTCAATCAAAGCAATTAAAAAGTATGACCCTACTGATGATGGGTAGTGAAGTAGGATCAAGAATCCAGATAGAGTTCCGGCTGACGAGAGTTGATTAGCTCGCCAGTTGACACAATTATGTCGGCCTGTTTGAAACCGTATATATGAGTTGAGGGTTTTCTTTAAGGGCACAGCAAAGTGACTCCACAGCACCTGATGGTAAGTGGAGGGGTCCAATAGAATGTCGAGTGACGAGAGATGATTACTCGACAGTCGATACAATTATGCCGGCCTGTTGGAACTGGATATACAAGCTGACCCCGGAACGCGACTCACTTACGTCGCCCACCATGGTGGGTTTTAACATCTTGTGCACGGTCGGTATCCGGGCGGATAAAAATATATCCTGCCAGCAAAGGTCTCATTTGTAAGAGTTCAGCTGGGTAGCAGACTATTATCTATTTCGGCCGTCAAGCTACATTGTGCACTCTTTCGTTCAGATTGGTATCGTTGTCTATATATAGTTACAGGACATTAGAAGACTTAACATCTTACATCGGGTAACGAGCGCAGTGCGGTATCAATGTTTCAAAATCATAACTGGCGTTGCTATTTTAAAACTAGAAAACTGAAATCAATTAATCCGTAATCTACAAACCCATCTCGCGACGCACGACGTCATTATAAACATAATTGCTTCTTTTACTAAGGACCCAATAAAACCGAAATTCCATTAATCCAAACCTTATCACACCATAAACAGTTTTTTCATAATTCACAAGTAAAAGTCTATCAAATATAATAACGTTTATTAAAACGTATTAAAATTTAATATGTCGTGAACGCGCCGACGAATATATAATTGATCTGATAAAGCTTAGTGTTTGCGCGCACGAACGGTTTTTTAACGCCTCGGAACACTGGCTGGTTTGTTTTTTTTACTTTAGATCCTTGATGTCTTGAATGGTTTTGATGTGGCTGTTCCATTTTGAATTTTTGTAGGTTGGTTTTATGACGTCATAATGTAGAATTAAAAGAGGTTATCTAAAAGGTTCCATTTTTGAATGATTTTGTAGGTACATTTGTGACGTCACAATGTAAAATGAAAGGAGGTTTAACATTGAAAAGTATTCACGTAAAAATATTTTAATATTTTTTTTATTACAATATTACGTTAGTGATAAGGAAAAAAACTTACAAAAAAACGCATTAAATACTCCCATTCACACACAAGTACAAAACATTTTTTCTAACATTGAAAGTCATGATGGATTGCTGTACCTTATCGTGGTTTATTGTTTTTCATGAAACACCGCTCTTGGTAGAAAAAAGCTAATTTGTCACATCGTCTGTGCTTATCGTGGTAGTAATTGATTTAAAAAAAATCACATCTTGATCAACACGAATTAGGTATACTAAGCTTCGGTTTTTGATGTTGCGTGTTGACTTCGGATGGTACCGAATAGTTCAAGATGGCGGATAGTGAAAAAAAAAAGAGGTAAATAATAATTATATTTGTAAATTTAGAGTTATGTTAGATGTTAGCGATTAAAAGCCCTTCCATTTAGCATTTGAATAGATTAGTAAAACATATTAAGTTTCATATTTACTCCTATAATTCGATTCAAGAGATAAAATGATAAGTCAAAACACAGATATAAATTTTATTGTTGACATTTTTAATATTATCATAATTTATTACTAACGCATTAATTAATAATAAAAATTAAAACTACTGAAATGACCGCGCACAACAGCATAACGACACAAAGTACAGTGACCTACAAAAATATCAAATTATTATTTTTCACGAAACAAAACCCAAATGACTTTATTCATTACAAGTACGCCGTAAACTATACAAATAACATTTAACATTACATTAAACGAAGGTGAAACACAATTATCGCTATTTTTCATAACTCGGTAAGAATTAAAAGGTGTTTTGTGTAAATGGTTTTAGGTCACGATTTGTAACGGAGTACACGCATAATGCTCAGAGTAAATATTGCGCACTGAAAGGTAAATAGCTTTCATACAATACCAAGGCCACATACACTATAGAATAGGAAAATGATTTTTATTGTGATGAAAATACGGTAACTGCATTGTTTTTATCAATACTAGACATACCAGCCTTATTAGACAGTATATATATTGCTAGATACGGTGTCTACTACTGAGGGTTTAAGCCTTTGTCCACCACACTTACTGTATGGTAGATTATATATACCTGGTGGTAGGATATATTTTATATCCGTCCAGATAGCGACCACCGTACACAAGGTGTTAAAACACGCCATAGTGGCTCATGTAATTGTTTCGCGCTCTGGGATCACCCTGTGCATATCCAGTTCGGCCAGCATAATTGTGCGGACTGCCGAGGGGTAATCATCTCTCATCAGTCACTTACCATCAGGTGCAGTGAGATCATTTTCCCGAATAAAAAATACCTTCTAAATTGTTATAAAATCATGAATAAATAGGTTTCCTCACGATGTTTTTCTTACTCATTAAAGGGAATACCAGAGCTAAACCCGTGCCCCATAGTGGGACAGTATAAACTTTATATATAATATAATACATTATATGAATTATTCAATCCTAATGGATTCGATAATACATAACAACTAATCCAATCCATTATCCTATTTCCATTTAGCAACATAACTTAATGAGATCAATAAAGAAAGAGAACTAAGTTGGTACGAAACTTAGTAATTAGATATTGACACACCCAGCGAGGGTGCCGCCTTATGAAATATAAATAAGACGTTAGGGCGCAGAGCGGGGATAGTGCAAACTGAAAATCGGGCTTTGTCTATGCAATATTACACCGGTATAGGGGTAGGTAGAGGCTATAAAATAATTTTGTTATCGACATACTTTCAAGTAAAAATTCAGAGTCTCTGAAAATGTTAGGTTATAGTCGTTTAAATACTTTTAAGGGTTATAAATATCATTTAAAATAAGCCAGGATTTAATTTGTATATAAAATTACACCTAAAATTATTCCGTTGTTTTTGAGTTTACTTTAACAGACACACCTCTTCACTAACTTATTTTTCCGCGATGCTAGCCTGGTCGATGACATCGGGCGTTTCCGAAATACCGCGCAGGCTGAAGAGAAGATATGTCACGCGGTGACTATGTTATTATTATCTGGCTGCATGTAGTTAATAATTGTTTAAAAATTGTATTCTGTAATTAATGTGAATATAATGTTTAATAGGTACTGTAAAAAGAACACTCTAAAAGAGCGTTTCAAATGATACATTATACTTTTGATATATAAAAACTACATAATAATTTATATAGCATTATAAACTATTAATTCTGAAGGTTTTAACAAAGGTTTACCTTTTCGATGCTTTATCTAAATAGTATTTTTTCAAAGATTACTTAAGTACTACTTATTAAAATAAATTTTCCGCCAGCATTTTCAACTGAAAAGCTTCGAAGTTACGTAAGAAAGCTCTAATGCCCAGCCCTTGATAACTTCAAAATGAAAGGAAATTTAATTCCTGATTTTATCATGGTACGCGTTGGCTTGTTGGGCAAGGGCTGATCGATAGTCGCGGTTCGAATAAGGATCGTTGTGTACACGCTTTTCGTTATGTAATAAATAACATTATAATAATAATTGTCCATTATTATTTTACCAAATTTAAATGTGTTTTATTTATGTATTTATTTGTATTAATGCAATGAATTTTGTGTTTTATGTTTTGGTGGAATAACAATGTTATCAGACAAAGAATATTATAGCGTAATTTCTAATGTAATAGGCGGAGAATGCTGTATCGGGATGTGCTTGGTAATTCAAAGTGCTAGCTGGTGATATCTGTAAGCGTGGCGTTACTATCAAACGAACGATAACCCTGTCATTTAAAAATACCCTATAAATTAAAATTCAGCAAAATAAATTACAAGCGCAACTGTCCGTGCCAGGCATCGAACCCCCGTCTCAAGAAAGCCACCCCACGAATATCAAAATCATAAACGAAAATCCTTTCAAACTTCCAACCAATGGGGTTCGCATAAAAAAGCTACCCACAAAATTGGGGTGCCGTCTACGTACCTACGAAATTACGTGGGGTAGTTTGTAAAATTCGCCGGCTCCTGAGCCGGGTGGGGGAACAACCCCTAATGGCGGGATTGCGTGACAGAATTTCGGCAGTGACCCGAGGCGGTATGTGAAAGTGAAAATATCTGTATGGAGTTGTTTGTAATTTTTATCTTTTGATAATAATAAAATTAATGAAATATTAAATATTGTTCATTATTCTTTTATATAGGAATGAATGGGCTGTACAAAGTGGAAAAAAACATACTGTATAAAATTGAAAACATAGATCGTTAAATGAATACACACAATTTTATAAGTTTCCCACTAAGAAGAAGAATGGGGATTACTCAAGGATACGATTCTTCTTTGACAATCTCATCATGCTTTAAGTATCTGGGACGTCACCTCACGCAGATTTCCTGTACAAAATACAACAGATAGCCGCTTCAGGCGGGATTTTAAAACATAGGAGTCATGTACTGAGTTTACTAATATTATTTCATTATTCTAAGTCCAGTTTGACAATTTATAGAAGAACTAGGTTTGGTCGCAGCTTCGCCCCCGTGAATAGCCTTTCCCGCAACAAAAGTCCTCAAATCACTGTAGCAATATATTCATTATTTCCGATGGGAGCAAATTATAGGCATAAAAAGGATATGTGATAATTCAGGTCATAGTCTCTGTGCAAGCTTTCATTAAAATCTAATCAGCTGTTTGTGAGTTTTTTTTAACCAACGAACATTTTCACAAACTTTCGCATTCATATTAAGAGAAGTAAGGTATTTGAAATATAAGAAAAACATAACAAATAACTAACAACATTGTTGACACTGTGCACACGAATACAATTTACGACAATTTACTTCGAATAAAAATATTTTAATGAACTAACCAATAAGCATTAACATCTGCATTGTCAATAGAAGTACGCCGCAATTAACGATAATTATAATTGGTATTAAAAAATCGAAGACAATAGGATTCGCGGTAGGTACCGGCTATTAAATTTTAACGAGAAAAAATAAATCTGTTTGCATTTAACTTCGCTGCATTTTGATGCTGGCGTATTGAGTACGTGGCTTACGTAATCTTGCAATTTGATAAGATAATTACAGGAAGGTTACCTCAATTTTAGTTTTTTTATATCCTTGTATCAAAAGTTCAGGGATTTCTATTTTTTGTGTTAGTCTTGTTTGTTACTTTTTACTAGTATTAATACGAGTTTAAACAATCAAATTAAATGTTCTTCGCACCCATATTTTTCTATACTAATAACCACCAAAATTTCGATAAAATTTACTAGTAAACACTATTTAAATAAATAAAAATTCCCACTTTACGCTTAGATAAATTAAGAAAATAACAAAAAGCTGCAGTAACAGCTCCATACGATTCCACGCCGTACCAACGCCACGAAATATTTTATTATAAGCACACCGCGAGCGATATTTTCGTAAATATTTTGGTACCAACTTGTTTGTGTACGCACAAACGTAAATACGTAGTGACGATAGATCAACTCTTGAATGCAGTATAAGAAGTTAATTTCTTCCCTTTTTATTTCAGCTAAATAACACAGTAATACGGTTTTTTTTATAAATTTTCTGCGATACTTCAGGAGAGGAAAGAAGGGACAGTAGTACCAAGCAGGCGATCATTTTGATGTGTCTTTTAGCATTAATATTTTCGTCATAGAATACGTGGTATGTTATAGTAAATTTTATATGTCCCCTAGCACGAAAATGTTCGTATATATTATGTTTTGGTTTCTCTAAAGTAAATTTTATATAGAAATTTAAACAGCGCTTCGTGAGCGTAATTGGAACTAAAATACAACAGCGTCAGCATTGCGCGCGAGACGATGTGAAGCCTCAGAACAATGTGTGTCAAAACTCTAATCATCAAATTGTTGTATCTCAATATTATCACAACGGCTCTATGTATACGCCCTGCGAAGTCTGACATGCCGTCAGCACTGAGAAACAGACTTGTTATCACAGCGATACTACGTCCTTAGATAAATAACGTCTATGAATAAGGGGGTTAATGTTTAGGAATAGGCAGCACGAATCTCTTTTTCGAAATTTAATATCGCCTATCGACTGTTTAAAAAAATAAACATTATTTTTCTCGAAAGGAATACCTCGTAATTCCTTATTATTCGTCCTAAAGGTACACATTTGAAAGACGCTGTGTCCATAATTACTGAGCATGAAGTTTGGCATTTAATGTCTCAAAGTGACGAGCGCGGTATAACCATGCCTTAAAATAATATAATAATAATAATATCAGCCCTGTATTATATACTTGCCCACTGCTGAGCACGAGCCTCCTCTACTACTGAGAGGGATTAGGCCTTAGTCCACCACGCTGGCCTAGTGCGGATTGGTAGACTTCACACACCTTCGAAATTCCTATAGAGAACTTCTCAGCTATGCACGTTTCCTCACGATGTTTTCCTTCACCGTTAAAGCAAGCTATAATTCACAAAGAATACACACATATTTTTTTTTATAAAAGACAGAGTTGTGTGCCCTTGGGATTTGAACCTGCGGACATTCGTCTCGGCAGTCCGTTCCACAACTAATTAGGCTATCGCCGCTTTTTAAACATGCCTTACTTGATAATATTAAATTCTTGGTGGTATTGCTTTTATAGACAAACACTTACCACCTTTAATGTCGTCTCTTCATACAATTGCATTAAACACACCAACCAAACATTTTTTTAAAATATTGGTACTTATTATTTTATTAAAAGTTTAATCTGTACCTTAGTATCTTAAAATTGTACCTATTATTTTACAACTTTTATCAGTTTTTTCGTGACTTTGTACATACGTCACAGGCCTCACAAAGCCCACTGCTGGACAAACACCATAAAGATTTCCAGACGGACCTGACGTACTGACTTCATTGTATGTAAATATTGAATACGGCGAACTCCCTATCCATGCCTTATTTAGGACACAACATAATAAAGAAATTAACATTACTTTACTAATTAACCGCTATTTTAAACATTTTCGGAGTTGACGATACTAAAATATTATTTATGTCCAGATAAGCCAGCACTCCCCGAGGGCGCTGAAATATATTACGGCAAGCATAAGCTGTGGTAATGAATTTATGCTAATGAGCACTGACACTGGGGTTTATTGAATTAAAAATATTTTTTAAGATATTATTACTCGGAATTGAGATTAGTAGGACTTTTTTACTTGAAGCCCTATTTAGCTTTTTATATTTATCTGTATCGGATATGTGATTTATAAATAAATTTGTCATCTTTAAAATATTATCTAACCTAGAAAGTTAGGTTAGAATTGTATTTCTTATTAGTCTTAAAACTAGATTATAATTTACTGCTAAGAACATGGTTCTTACAAAAAGAAAAAAGGTTTAAAATATAAAAAGAACAATATAAATCACTCATATTAAATATACGTATTTTTTAAATTAATTCACTACATTTTTTTTTCTTTTATAAAATATTAAACATGTCCGCCAAATATCACGTCAAATTCACTCAAATTAAATATCCAAACAATTATAAAACTTACACTATAACCTCACCTAAAACACCTCCATCAATCCGATCTAAAACTCAAAAATCTCCAATCATAAACATTATCTTCACATTATTTTAATTCGTACTGACTCCCCATTAATCACACATCGGCGCTGCCGTTGATAATTTATCGTATTATTCGCATATTATATCCTTTCAGACCGTTTTGTATAAATAGACGGCAATTTATTGGTAAGCGACGAGTTTAAATATAAAAGGTATTTTTGACTTTATGATGATAGATTTTCGTGTTAATTTTAATTGAATGACGATATGATGTCAAGTTTGTTTTAAGTTCATGGCTGTTAATAAATTATGACAAAAATACTATACGGCACTGCCTTATGCAACATGAGATCTCAGATATGGGCTCATAATGCTCAAATGAAATTAAACTGGCCTAAAAGTCTTTCTTGTCGGAAAATTAAAATAATTCATTTTTTTTATTGCTTTGAATGACGAGACGAGCTTGCCATTTGCCTAATGGTCAACAATACGACCGCCCATAAACAGTAGAAACATCATCCAACACTTTGAATTACAAAGTATTGTTTGGTATTCCACTGCGCTCGCCATCCTGAGACATGAGATGGTAAGTCTTATTAACCAGTAGTTACACTGGCTACAATTTCCTGCAAACCGTAACACAATAGTGACTACACGCTGCTGCTTAACGGCAGAAATAGACATTGCAGTGCTTCTTGGTGGCCGAATAACTTGTAAAGCAACAAACAAGACGATCTCTTTAAAAAAGAAACGTGTGTTGAAACTTTACATATTTTAGAAAATATTATTGACAACTTTGGAATACGTGGGGTTAGTTTTTAACAACAACCCTTTTTGAGATTCAGTCCCAACAAATTGGGCCAAAAGCACAGAAATTATTGCCTGACTAGGTAATTAGACCAACCTCTCGCTTCATAGCTGATATACATAGCTAGATCAAGAAGAAGTTCACCATTCAGCCCACGCAGAAGCAATTTTTAATATTACAAAAGAGTAAAATGGTACAGAGTGTTGTTGCAACAACTGTTTCACGGTAAACGAGCGAATACATATTAATTTAATGTTATGTCTCGGTGCGGACGCATATACCGTACTAGCCCACTGCCACACATAGATGCTATCCTGTGCGATAACTCAGTTTTCACTGAGTTACCCACTACACTAACCACAGCGCACTTTCTAACATAACTTTAAGAAAAACATCTTTCTGAAAGTAAAAAAATAAAAAAATGAAAAAACTTGTTACTGCTGATGTCATAGAACAATCATAATCCCAATTATTTTATAAATGGTAAAAAAAATAACTCATCTCGAACCAAACAAACTTATTTCTAATTGGCCCATTTTTACATCAATCTGAAGATTGGGATCATTTAATACGTCATTAATTTTACGGTTCACTAGCATTCAACGGAATCGCATTACTGAGGATCTATCTACTGATTCGGTACAACTATCAATTTTGGCGTGACATCTTTTTACTACAATGGATTCGCTAGTAAAAGTCTGAGGAAAAACAACTGTATTAAACAGTTTGAAATTCACATTTTGCAATTAACGTTCCTAGATTGCCTTTGTATCTGAAACTGCTTATTTACCCAACTTAATTAGATTATTAATGCTCAATTACCTTACCACGTAAAACACGATAAAAAATATCAATCTGAATTATATTGCAATCTTAGATTGGAATGTTATTATGGTTCGTTTAATGTTAAGGTTGCAATGCATTCATAGTGAAAACTGTTTTTCTGATATTTTTCTGTGGACACTACTGCAACTGGGCACAGTAATTAGAAAGCATACGACGAGGAGAAATCTGCAGATCGCTCGAACAATTATATAATTATTATGCATTAGTGGTGAGGAACTTGTGGACTAGAGAAGCAAAAGAAGTAAACTTCTTCATGTCGTTAGAGTATGATTTAGTGAAGAAGATGGTTTGGTTGAGAATTTGATATTAAAAATAGATTTTAAGTATAATAATATTTTCTAGATTATTATTATAGACGAAGGATCGTAGAAGGAAGGCGGACCCTGGCGCCTAGGCCGGGATAATCGCCAAGCAGAAGAAGGATAATTTCTAGATTATGATAATTTCAACACTGGCTTAATGGCGTAGTTGTATCACGTTTCGGTGGCAGTTTGGAGATCTCGGGTTCGATTCCCAATCATGCAAAATGTATTGGGTTTTCCTATTCAGTATCAGCCGGTCTGGAATTTGTCTCGACATGACGATAGATTCGCTCTCTATTACGTCATGGAACGAAGCACACAGTGTAAAGTGGGTTCACCAATTGCAACCCTGCCCACCCCTTTGGGAATAAAAGTCGAAGTGTATTTATGTAATATTATTAACACAATATCAGCAAAATAGATTTACCATATTTTTATAATTTCACTTAAATAATGTATTATTTTCAAATGCCTGAGTCTTAATTTGTGTACACAATGTTTGGTTCTACGGACACATGTGGCCCATTAAAATACACGCTTTCGTTGAATCACTCGATTTATTTGGTCCACCCCAATGATCAGATCACACCAATTAAAATCCAAACTAACAACCATAATTCTTGGGTTGATTTAAAAAACTTAAAAATTCACTCAATTAAACAACAGAAGCCGTGAGATAAAATTAAAACTTAATTAAAACTCCATAACGAAGCGGAAAACAAAACAAAAATGAGAACAAAACAAATACAAAATGGAATAAAACAAGGGACTACACGAGTGCAACGGTTGAGGCGTAAAAGTATTTTGTCACCAATATCACGCGGCGGGCGAGTCGTGAGCTACGTTTGTTTGCTCCATTTTGCCAGTTGTTTTTCATTTTGTTTTGTTTTGTTTTTGCCATATATTTCGAATGCGTTTCCGATGGTGGATTCAAACGGTTCGGATATAATTATTGTTGATGTAATATTTACTTTGTTAATGAAGGCATCCGATGTAATTTAACCATATTATGTCGCGTATTTAGCTTGCACTTCTTGCCATATAATCAACTCAATAAATCTAAGTAATTTTATTGATCAAATAATATAATATCGGGCTGGTGGTAGAATATATTTTCACCATACACAAATAATTAAAACCCGCCATAATAGCCCATGTAAGTGTGTCGCGTTCCGTGATCAGCCTATATATACCCAATTCCAACAGGCCGGCATAATTATGTCGATTGTTGAGGGGTATTCATCTCTCGTCAGTCGACATTCTATTGGACCCCACTCCACTTAACATCATGTGTAGAGGGTCACTTTGCCGAACACTTATAAAAATATATATCCAATCTAAATTCACGAGAGCTGCTATAGCCGCAACAACCAGAATGCCAACTAAAAGACATATTAATGTCCATTAAGACGCTAATTATCAAAATTATGTCCAAGTTCCGAAGTAAATACACGTCCGATTACGTGTCGTGACGTCGACGTGTCGACATCGTGTCGGTCGTGTTTAATACCGGTTATCGGTGACAATGTCGGCTACCTGTTAAATATGGGATACGCTCCAAATGTCAGTATTGGTTAGGAATGGATTAGAAGTGTCTGAATGGATGTAAGTTGGATCAAATGTTTTTAAGGCAATTGATAGTGGAAAGGGTTTGTTTTTGGCCAAATGTTTAGTCAATAAGTTGTGGATTTGGTGATTTTTTTTTTTGGTAATTTGAAATATATTTAGGTTTCATTATTTCGAAAAAATGTTGTTAAAAGGTAATTTTTAAAATAAAATGAACTTAACTTTGAAAAGTCATACTGTGTGCTTTACATTTGGAATCTATGTACCTCTATTTCGGCAGTCCATTCAATTCGTTTGCTGACTTATATCTTCCCGGATAGTGCCCACCATA
>NW_023594537.1:0-13566 GCF_014839805.1 Manduca sexta | reverse complement strand
ATAACCTCTAAAGTCCACCGAGCTGACCTAGTGCGGTTTGGTAGACTTCACACACCCTCAAAATTCCTATAAAGAAATATTTCAGGTATGCAGGTTTTCTCACGATATCTTCTTTCACCGTTAAAGCAACCGGTAATTCACAATGAATATACACATAATTTTAGAAAACTCAGATGTAGAGTTTGTAGCTATATGGGATTCTGAACTTTAACTTGATAAATTAAACTCCAAGGATGGCACTGAGTAAGTTTATATTTAAACGCTCCATACAATTTTACTTACGTGTGTTTCGGTCTCATGATGTGTTTACGAAAGAGTGAAGTGATGTGAAGTGTTTACGTAGAGTATTTACTCGAACAACTTTCGAGCAGGTTCGCACACGTTTATTCATCACATTTGACATTCTTATACATACTTCAAATCCAGTTCATTTTATGAATATTATACATAAAATCAAGCAAACAAATGAATAAATGTAATGAGCTCTTAAATTTACAAGTAAGTAACACCATTTATGAATTTAATTATTAAGAGAAAATTGTAGTACAAAAAACCGTGATAAAATTCGTAAAAATAGTTTTATGTCAACGAATAAGTACCTTAATCAGGACATCTTCGTTAGACCCGTCTGAATCACCCAAGTCGGAACCTGAAAATTGCAAGACTGTAATCTCATACTGTTACCCACGAGAGTCTGCCATTTTCAATGATATACTTACCAACTGAATGCAGGTCGGGATCTGAATCCGCATCCCTAGCGTCGTTGTCGTTGCGTTTCGTGTACGACTCTAGTATCGTCAGCAGGACGTCGATGCCGCCGGCTGTTTAAATCTATTGGACGAAAATACATACATTTCTAAGTAAGTAAAATCTATTGGACGAAAAATAGATCCAGGGTGTCCCAGAAAGTAGTGTCAAGCGGAGGTCCAGAGATAAAGCACCCTTTGGGGCCTTGGGGTATCCGAATCACCACCATGTATGTTCCGCGATTTTTCATAGTTTTCGAGTTATGAATATTTTTCAGAATTTTTGAAAATTTTCGTTTTGAACGATTAAATGTTTTTTTTTTTAAATAGAAGACTTATTCGAGATTTTTTTATTGCAACTAAATTTACATTAGTTGTACTTTTTTGCTGAAAACAATCAGCTTCGTAACTTTAATGAAAATTATGAAAATGTTGGTGTAGAGTGAAAAACTTATTGTTACGCGCCGCTATCCTAGCCGATGACATCGGGCGTTTCCGGAAGTATTCGGCTGCGCGGGCAGGCTGGCAGAAGAGAAGATATGTCACGCGGCGACTATTCTATTATTATTCTCTCTGGCTGGACGTTGTCAAAAGAATGTTTAAAATTGTATTCTGTAATTATTTTGCTAATATAATGTTTACAGTAAAAGAGCGTTTTACATTCAGAAGTGGGATTATACAAATGATAATTTGAAGTTACATTGAATTCGAATGTGAAGAGAACTATCGGAATAAATCTGTGATGAATCATTGAATGCCAAAATTAAAATTACCAGATTCTCAGATTTTAGTTACCATGGCAACGTCTACGTCTGTTGAAGTAAATATGTTGGGAATGCATATGGAATTGATGTCTGCACATTAGTACGATTCACGACATTCATAACAAAAACTTCGTTATGCCGGCTGCTTGGCTCACTGGAGAGGGTGTTTTTAGAAACTAAATCATTGGAGACAGGAATGATTGGAGTCATGTGTAGTCAAATCGGTGGCGCAACACTTCAGGCTGACAATGCGAACGTGCGTAACTGTTTAATTTATTTAATCTGATCTGTCTGTGGCCGTGAGCCTTTTGATCATATTCTGTCTGTAGTCATGAGCATTCTGATCATATTTTGTCTGTAATCATGAGCATTCTGATCATATTCTGTCTGTAGCCATGAGCATTCTGATCATATTCTGTCTGTGACCATGAACATATTCTGTCATTCATTGTCTGTGATCATATTCTCTCTGTAGACATGAGCATTCTGATTTGTGTTGCTGGGCCCTATTTGTTTAAAATATAGGTACCCAATTCAGTTCTACTTTCTCAAATTTATTTTTGTGAATACCTTACGGTATTCACTTTGCAGGATGGCCGATGTTACGCGCCGCTATCCTAGCCGATGACATCGGGCGTTTCCGGAAGTATTCGGCTGCGCGGGCAGGCTGGCAGAAGAGAAGATATGTCACGCGGCGACTATTCTATTATTATTCTCTCTGGCTGGACGTTGTCAAAAGAATGTTTAAAATTGTATTCTGTAATTATTTTGCTAATATAATGTTTACAGTAAAAGAGCGTTTTACATTATGTTTTATGAATTATGACTTAAATTTTCTTCTTTAAATTTAAAACCTAAACAGGTGACTTCGTAGTTCTAAGGTAGATCAAAAACTTCTCCAGACTCTCAATTTACATATTCATTAAAAACATAGTCCTTCATGGGGGCTATTTTGGCTAAAATCAGCCTTAAAAGATAGCAAGGTGGAAAATTCTTAAAATTTGCCATTAGTTTATAATTATTTTTTTTTGACAAACAAAGGAACTTTAGTATTAGGTTTTTACTGCACCCCTTGTGTACAAATGCGTAAAAAGTTGTTTGATCAATGATAATGTTGACCAAGTAGGTTATTATGCTTCTTCCCTATAACACAAACTAAAGCGATTTATTATGTTCTAATTTCAATTGAACACAGTAACATACATTGAGTCTCGCGTGGTGGTGTTCCGCGGCCATGTTGCCGAGCGTGTAGGCGAGCCGCACCGCGAGCGGCGGACGTGGCGCGCACGCGGCCAGCGCGCGGAGGAGGATGCCCGCGCCGCGCGGACTCGCGCACAGCCACGCGCAGCACTCCGCTTCGGCTGACAGCACGCTGTCCGACACCATTGAATAAAATACTTATGAGGTCGCCTCTATAATAATAAATAAATAATAATATCAGCCCTGTATTATATACTTGCCACTGCTGAGCACGTGCCTCCTCTACTACCGAGAGGGATTAGGCCTTAGTCCACCACGTTGGCATAGTGCGGATTGGTAGACTTCACTCACCTTCGAAATTCTTATAGAGAACTTCTCAGATGTGCAGATTTCCTCACGATGTTTTCCTTCATCGTTAAAGCGAACGATAAATTCACCAAACAATACACACATGATTTTTTATGTGTCAGAGGTGTGTGCCCTTGGGATTTGAACCTGCGGACATTCGTCTTGGCAGTCCGTTCCACACCCAACTAGGTCGCCTCTACGTAAACATTTTTTTTAACTAGTTTATTATGAAATCATTGTATTTGTAGAGGAGAAACTAGTGTTTATAATATCAAAATAAAATAAAATAATTCCATTTCATTTCAGTAGTCCAGCATCTGACAACTGGCCGTAAAAACTAGCAAAAGATGAGATAAAACATTTTCCTTAACTAGGTGAACACGAATCGAACATATTCTATAAAGCTGTTCGACTTGATCGTGGTAATAATCAAGAGCGTAGCCAGCCGCTCTTGATTATTACAGCAGAGCGTGGCCCGGGGGAGACGGGGGGCAAGTTGATATATAAAATTATGAATTGTAGGTAAAGTCGAGAGCACATGTCCCTCCCCACGCCCCTGTCCCGCTTTAACAATAACATACAGCAGAGCGTAATTGAGCATAGAGGGATGATCGATAAAGCAAGTCCAGTTAGACTTATAACTTTGGGTTCTTTAGATTAGCAAAATTTTTTAGAATCTATAGGGGGGGGGATATTGCAATTGTCGACGCCTTTGGTAGTAATGTCGTCACCTGAGACACCGCGCCACGTTAGTGAGCACGTCCCTGTCGGTGTGGTGCTGCAGCGCGGCGAGCAGCTCGCCGAGCGCGCCGCTCGCGACGAACTCGCGCGAGTCGCTCGCCCCGGCGCTCGCCAGGTTCCGCAACGCGCCCGTCAGCTGGTACAGCGCGTGCGTCGACTGTTCTGATACCGACCGCGGATTTTCTGCCTTCTGTGAATGATAACGACTTCTTTTAGGCAAGGAACTTGTGTTCATATTTCTTAGTCAAATAATTCCATTACGTATTGTATTAAAATATTCAAAAACACATTAATGAATACATTTGTTGAGATCATTAGTTCTATGGTTATGCAGAACTGTAAAATATGCAAAACTGTTAACTATAATATTAATTTTCCTAAAAAATATGCCAATGCTCCATACAGATGACAGGCAATTAATTCGCATAAGAAATTGTTTTTGTTCATCGTACGTCGAAGAGCTATTAATCTAATCTTACCGCAGTGTTGAGTATCTTAAGATGCAGCGCGGCGAGATGCACAACGCCGGCGCGGTGCGCGAGCGCACACAGCGCGGGGTCGAGGGCGAGGAAGCGCAGCGCGCCCGCGCCGTACACGCAGCACTCGCCCTCCGACACCGGGTCTGCTCGCCCGCATCCCTCCACCAGTAACTCTGCGCATGTTTAACAAGTCACACACACACACACACCATCACGCATTTTATCTCCGAAGAGGTATGCAGAGTTGTAACCAGGGCACCCACTTTTCGCCAAGTGTGTTCCGTCCCAGGATGTGATAGGGGGCGAGCCTATCGCCATATCGGGCACAAATTCCAGACTGCGGGCTGGTATTGAGCAGAAAAACCCAATTATCACTTTGCCCGACCCGGGATTCGTACCCAGGACCTCAGGGCGCTGTCGTACCGCGCATGCAGTACAACTACGCCACCGAGGCAGTCCGTCAGTTTAACAAGTCTCAAGTAAATATTTATCAGTTATCGTATTAAACAAGTAATGTAGATAGTAATAATTTTATGACTATTTATATGCAAACGTAGATTCAAGTGCGACTTTTAAATTTGGCCGGCTTATGCGACGAGTAGCATTTACTCAAGTGTGAAACATGCCTTCACTCAGCCTCTTAACTATTGCTGGCTAAAATAGCAGTGTGAAGACGTAGAAAACGTAATTACACTACTACGACATTATAAAGGTCGCAAAAATTACATTACGTTGCTCAAAAATTGCTCGTCAGAAAATTAGGTTTTTAGTGGCTTTTAGTGCTTTAAGCAGATATAAAAATATAAAAAGAGTTGGCAACACTAACTTCAGTCTATAGTTCACTCGCATCGCATTACATAACTTCTAAAATGCATTAAAATATCTTAACAAAGTTTTGTAGTGTTGCAACTTGCCAAGTAAATTAGTGTTGTGGAAGAAATGGTCATTCTTGTCGTTTCTGGCGATTTTGAACACAAGCTTGCAAGCGGCGGCCAAGTGCGGTCCAGTTACTCTCATCTGCAACAAATGGCATTGTCAACACAAATTGTCTACCTGACCTAATAATATAGATATAAAGCAGACATTTTGTACGGTTAATGAGACAAAGCAAGTAAAGCTGTTGGTATTGCGCCTAATCTCTCTTCGGTCATGTCGTATGTGCAATACAATATATTCTGCGTACATGGCTGATCTCCATTGAGATCGGCCTCCACAACCGAAATTCGGTTAGGAAGGAATCAGAATGAGATAATACACAAAGAATATTATAATATCCGGTTCCTTGACAATTGTCAACCCCATATTCTTCAAGCTTTGCTCATATAATAACGCCACGCGATTAATGACCAATAAATGATAATTTTCATACACAAACTATAGACTGTTCTAGAATAAAAAACTCAGGTTCTCACCGTCAGCATAGCCCGTGCTATAGCCACCAGCACGCGTTCGTCCTCGCTGTCCACATGAGTGTACAACGCGCGCAGCACCAACTCCCGTAGACTGTTCCCGGGCGTGTTCTTCTCTAGTATACTCTGCAGTATCTCTAGTAGAGATACTGTGCGATTCACGTCGATAGTGCGTTGTGATAGAGCCTCGGAAAGCTCTAGTACTGTCATACTGTGAATTTGAAAATTTTGAGCTTACAAGTAAACTGATACTGTAGAATTGGAAATGTAGAGTTTAGTCTATTAAATAGAAAGAATGGCAACTCGATAAAAGATGTTTAAATTCTGCTTCGTTTATTTATATCGCAAAGATCCTCTAACTAGTATTGTTATACTATTGTTATAGAATTGGAAATGTAGAGTTTACTCTAGCAAGTAGAAACAATGGCAACTCGATGAAAGGTTTAATTTCTGCTTTGCTTATTTATATCGTAAAGACCCTCCATCTAGCACTGTCGTAATATAGAATTGGAAATCTAGAGTTTACTCTATCAAATAGAAACAATGACAACTTGACGAAAGAGGTTTAAATTCTGCTTTGTTTATTTATATTGCAAATTACAATAAGGCGTACTATCTGTCTGTCATATTTTAGTTGATATAAAAATATATTTTTGTGTTACAATATCTTGCTTTACTCTCTAATCACAATGGAATAGTTTTGTAAGTCGAGCGAGTTACTCCTTTCCACTAACATTGAAATCTTATAAATATTAAAAAATGCAAAAAATGATAAAACCGTTTGGATGTTTGTAAGAAGTAAACGTGGAAACAGTATAGTGTACTTGAATGCAATTTGACACTCGAATAAAACATGTCCTGGATTAACATATTGGCTATTAATCCCGGTAATTTTATCGTAACAATGGATTTTAAATTAAATTCTTTAAACAAATGGCGCTCAGGGCCGTAGCTAGACTTGAATTTAAGGTAGAGCAGCTGCGGTTACAGGTAGGGCGGAGGTAAATATTTTACTACTATCTGGTCAATCGATTTTTGGCTTTCTTGACTTGTGAACGTGAATGAGTCTGGTCAATACTTACGTAATTGTTAGGGTAATATACAGAGCATAACAAAATGTCCTTAAATCTCGAAAGGGGATTATTCCATCCATCAATACGAACTTCCAAATCTATATCTATACTTATAATAAATCTGTAGAGAGGTCAATTCTGTACATGAAATATATTTCCAAAATAACTATCAGGGGGTGATTAGGGATCGATACTGATGCCAAAAATGCAATTAGTAAAATTTTTGTCTGTCTGTCTGTCTGTATAACCGTTATAGAAACAAAAACTACTCGACGGATTTTAACGAAACTTGGTACAATTATTTGTCATAATCCTGAGCTGGTTATAGTATACTTTTCATCACGCTACAATTAATAGGAGCAGAGCAGTGAAGGGAAATGTTGGGAAAACGGGAGAAGTTACTCCATTTTTTAAGCTTCTGTCGCGTGTGCAACCTTAATGGTTAAAGCTACACTGAAATCATGTATGACGGAAATGTTCTCCTTAAAATTATGTAAAAATATCCCACGACAGCATATGTCTATCTTTTATGGTTGACTCACAATAACACGTGTAACTCCCGATAGCTTAGCAGTTCGAAGCTTTCTCATTATATTTGTCTACTCTTACGTTTATAACACTCTCAGTCATCCCTAATTAAAAAGTTAACATTATTAAATATTCCATAAAAAGAATCATAGAAATCGGTATAGAAACACCAAAGTTATACATGATATGCTAATAATAAGCCATCACGCGTGAATACTGAATCCCATCATCAGACCCTGACCGGACAATCGCACCACCTGCATACCACCATACATTAAAAAAACATCACGACAAATTGAGCACCTCCTCCATTTTTGAAGTCCGAAATCCACGCGGGCGAAGCTGCGAGCGGAAGCTAGTCGTGAAATAAAAAACCAACTGGTCCATATAATTTGATTGAGTAGTTACGTATAATTTATTGCATTGCCCCACAATGCCCCCTCCCTAGCTACGGCCCTGATGGCGCTAGCATCGTGCAAGTGGCACCAAAAATCACTACAGTATTAGAAACTTTTGTAACAATGAAGACTTACCACGGGAGGGAAACCGCGAGCAACTTATAGTATACACATACTTCTTATACTATTAGTTTTAAGGTGTATTTTAATTTTGTTTTAGATCGTACTTACTTTTCATATTGGCCGGGTGTAGTGTTGGGCAGCTGAACAGCCAAATGTTTGACGCCAATGTTCCCCAGAGAGGTCGAACTCACGTCATACGAAAGACTTCTTCCACTGGAGTAATGTTTACGCTTTGATTTTGAATCGGGACTCAAAGCTAAAAAATTTCAAAGATAATAGTTTATCGAGAGATATACAATCTTACTTATAAATTTGTTTTAGAGTTAAGAGGTGGTTAAGAATTGCTTAAATAGCTGTCAAAAACATTACTGATTCCTAGTTTAAACCTTATTAAGAGGCAAGATGGCAGGTTTTGACTTACAGCTGATCGAGTAAATTTGTGTTTTAACTAAACATAGCTTTGCGAAATTTTTATAAGTAAGATTGATAATCTAATGTATACCGCTAAAGAGTTTGTTTGTTTGAAAGTGGTAATCTCAGAAATTACGAAACCGATTTTGAGAAAAGAATCACTAAGCGCAACTACATTATACCTGAGAACTACTTTTAATTCCGGGTTAATATCTATCCCGGAAAAACTTTGTGACGCGGGCGGAGTCGCAGGCAAAAGTTAGTAAGTTATATAAATTGTAAAATTCAATGTTACAATTATTTATTTGAAACCTTACGTAATTTCAAATACTGATTGCGTGCTGAAAACAGATTTATCGGTAGTTTTTATTGTTTAAAATATAACATATAGCATTAAATATTATATCATATCGCTGGAACTATTTATTTTGACCTTGATGTGTTGAAGGGCACGGGTCATAAGAAAGGTACTTATAATTCGTCTACAGAAAGGATAGCTTGGCATCTATATGAAACATCAAATTGGGTTTGTTTTTAGGAATATTTTTCAGGGAATTATCGGGCTAAAAACATACTTAAAAAGCTTGCACTACATGGGAATGGTATAAAAACAGTAGCGCTATGTCAATTTTTTTTAATTCGCTAAGGCAAAGTGACCCCACTGCGCCTGATGGTAAGTGGAGTGGGGTCCAATAGAATGTCGACTGACGAGAGATGATTACCCCTCCACAGTCGACGCAATTATGCCGGCCTGTTGGATCCGGATATATACAGGCTGATCCCGGAACGCCACACACTTACGTAAGCCACTATGGCGGGTTTTAACACCCTGTGTACGGTGGTCGCTATCCAGGCTAATATAAAATACTAGCGACCCGCCCCTGCTTTGTACGGGTGCAATATTTCTCCACTATTTAATGGATGTTATTATACATATAAACCTTCCTCTTGAATCACTCTATCTATAAAAAAAAACCGCATCAAAATCCGTTGCGTAGTTTTAAAGATTTAAGCACACATAGGGACAGAGAAAGCGACTTCGTTTTATACTATGTAGTGATATCTTACCATCAGCAGACGAACAAAGCGACAATGGGAGGCTTACATTTACTCGTCGATATCTCTCCAGTAGATGTATTTTCATCGTCAGTACTTCCGAGTGGACGGATCACAGATATTGCTTGAGATAATCCATCTTCCTTTGAATCTGCAAAATAAACTAATTTTAATATCCGATTGATTTGATGCGGCGATAGCCTAGTTGAGTGTGGAACGGACTGCTGAGACGAATGTCTGCAGCTTCAAATTCCAAGGGCACACATTTCTGACTTTTCTAAAATTATGTGTGTATTCTTTGTGAATTATCGCTTGCTTGAACGTTGAAGGTAAACATCGTGAAGAAACTTGCATACATGAGAAGTTCTATATAGGAATGTTAAGGGTGTGTGAAGTCTACTAATCCGCACAGGCCAGTGTATGGACTAAGGCCTAATCCCTCTCAGTAGTAAAGGAGGCACGTGACCAGCAGTGGGACAGTGTATTGTAATACAGGGCTGATATTATTATATTAAGTATATTCAATAATCGAAGATGTCTACAGAAACACACAATTCAAATGTTTTTACCGGAGAATATAAATGATGCTTAAAATTCGCTTAGTATAAGCCGACATAATTGAGTCGACTGAGGAAGCATCATCGTCTTTGATTAGTCGTTACTTTATGGACACTATTCAATTTATCATCAGATGTCATGTAGTCGCTTTATAGTGTCCGTAAATAAAAGATCATAAATCTCGATGTATCAAGATTAAAATATTTATTTATTTAAAACTTTATTGTACATACACCATACATATAAGAAACAAGACAAAGATGTATACAGACGGTGGAAATAATTAAAACATCTGTGGTACAAAAGGCGGTCTTATTGCTCGAGGCAATCTCATACTGTTTTTTATTAACCGACTTCAAAAAAAGGAGGAGGTTATCAATTCGACGTGAGTGTTTTGTTTTTTTTAAGGCACCGACTTCAAAACTGGTATCCAGTATATAACTGTTATGTGATTTTAGTGGTTTTTGAGGCGATTTATTTTTTTGTTATTATTACCTTCAGCCGCTTGTCCAGTAGTGTTGCGTTTGTGAAGAGGCTTGCTGTGACCACTGAGATGCGGGAGCTTGGGGAAGTTGCTCCATCCGTCGCCGGAGCGCTCCTGCACCGACCGCGGCTGATTATGCAGCTATATTCCAAAACACAACAAAACATGGGTACTAAATTAAATTATTTTGAAATGGTAAATTAATGCGACTCTTTACATTTGGATATAGATTGAAACTCTAATAAAAATAATCTAGAATACTATATTTCAACTTCGGTTTTATCTGCCTTCAACAGGCCGGCATAATTGTGTCGAGGGATAATCATCTCTCGTCAGTTGACATTCTATTGTACCCTCTCCAGTTACTATTTAGTGCAGTAGCTTCACTTTACCGTCTCTATATAACATTAAAACTTACCAGATTTTAAGTTAGCTACTTACCATTGGAACATCTTTCATTTTCTTCACAAACATCAACTGCATTTATCAATTCTAAATTTAACCATAAATAACAATATATAAGTACCGTTGGTTTTTTCTTCGCATTCTTTGCATCAGCGTTGAGGATCCCGTTGAGTGTGTGTTCATCCAGCGGGTCGACCACTGCCCCCAACACGTCGGCCAAGTACGCGTCCTCACCGCTCTCGGATAAACTCAAGTGTTTCAAACTGGGAACAAGGTTTTGATACACACGTGTATGTGGGAATGTGGACTCTATTAGAATGTGCATAGTGCACATTATGTTGCATTTGCTATTAGTACATATTCTTCGAGAAATAGTTATTTGGATTTTTGAGAAACACTACTTACATGCAGCTCTAAAATCGTCATAATTTTTAAAGTTTTTATCCAACTTCAATTTAGAACTACATGGTCAAAAAAATCTTATAGCATGGGATCTAAAGTTATAGAACTTAACATATTACCAATAGCTCTATGTCCACTTCTACATGTGTACTCCTACTTATTGTCAACATTTTCGTGAATACTAAATATTTTATCTTTATTATATAAATTGTAGCATTCCTTACTCAAAAGCACTCGGTGGTCTAGGATCCTTCTTACGAGCTCGCTCAGTGAACAAAGTCCGCTGTGGCTCGCGCGGGGTGAAAGGGCGGCGCGTGCGCAGCGGCCTCAACCCGCTACCGACGCCGCTGGAGGAGCCACTCATTTCTGAAATAACTAACACCGTTTAGCTATTGGAATCATTCTCAAGTTTAGCTGTATCCTAGCTGTAATGGTTTTGTTTTGTACCTATGCAAGGCGTCATATATTGACGTTTCATAACAAAGTAAAACTGCTTTTCCACCTTTATAGAGTATTCAAGTAGAAAAGATAACTCCATCTTTGCATAGTGTTGTCCCACAATAACAATTATTTTATCCACCCAATATCCCCATATTGCATTACAAACGAAAAAAAATCTAAAAAGCCCGCTTCCCCTAACTTTACTGCATGGAGAATTAATGTAATAATATTATAACCCAATCGCACATCAACACATCTTTAAAATACTTTTTCGAATTAACCACAAACAATAATTATTAAACTCCTGCAATTACATTAAACCTATCTGCATAAATCATCTACATTTGTTTACGTAATCCTTTACATATCCATTACCTATCTGAATTATTTCAAATACATTCCCTACCTCGGATAAAAACAAACACAACTAGCAAATAGCTTACCTGAGTAACTGTAATGAACTATGAATGAATGTTTAATCAGCTAATCAGAGTGGGTACGAAATCCAAGTAACCGGTAGCCGCATAACGCGTCACCATGGCAACCGAGTAAATAACACAGCTTTGACCGCTCGACCCCAAACGCCTTGGCAGTGCCAAGAAATAACTTGTTAACAACATCTTTAGGTATGAACCGAATTTGAATAGTGGCGTGGAAAGAAGTATCAAATAGGAACATTTATAATTATACGCTACGGTAGAGGGAAGTAAAGAAAGGGAAAATAATAAACAGTTATGCATATACATTGAACCGAATCACTTGTTCTGTGCATTAGTTAAAGACTATCCTGCCCTCACACCCGCCAATGTAACTCTCGCAAGCTAGGATCAGTAATGACACGCATTTTATGACACCGAGCGGTCAAGCTCGGATCTCAAGGAACACTAATATGTTTCTCCCGCAACGGGCCTAATGAATCGGATTTCAGGCATTTGAAATCACTTCTTATAAAACAAAAGACGAAAGAGTAATCTGCTCCAAGATGGTAAATGTCACGATTGGCCATAAACAATTTTTAAACCATCCGAATGCATAATGCTACTTGACGGCAGAAAAAGACATTGCAGAGTTAATATTATGTGATCCATCACATCTCTTCCGGACGTAAAATATACCACGTAACAGTCGAACCGGGCTACCGCCTAGGCATTCACGCTTTAGAGGCCATGCGCAGTGACCAGCTGAAGACCTTTTCTTTAGGTCATCACGCTGCTAATTTTACATACAAAATTGTTCAAATCGGAGAGTTTGTTTTTGTTTACACCCGGGGCCTCGCATTGACTATGGCCGCCACTGTTTATTAGATCGAAAAAGCCGAATAAGAAACCATTTCTTATTACATGAAAGCGACACTCATAAAAAGAAACAATTATTTTTCTGTTCAATAAAAGCATTGACACATAAAAGATTTTATTATATTGTAAACCCATTTATAGCGACAAAGATGATACAGCCATAACATTTTGCAGGTGTGTAATCAGTATTTTAAGGTCTAAAGCATCTAGTAAATACAGACATTTTACGATCTCAGTAGTTCTATGGTTTGAGCATTAGCATTTCACCGAATACATAGTCAAATCGTCCTATGTAAATTACTATTTATGTTGCAAAAATGAGATTAACATTTTTGACATTTACAAATTTTTCCGGAGTAATGGATTTTATCACTGAAAAAGACTTACCCCCTTATTCATAAACGTTTTTTATCTAAGGACGGAGTAAAGTTGTGATAATAAGTTTGTTTCTCAGTGCCCAACGGCACTGAGAAATAGTATAGAGCCGTTGCGATTGGTTATTATTGTTGTATTTCAATATTAGCCAATCACAACGGCCCTACGTCTACGCACTGCGAAGACTGCCATGCCGTCAGCACTGAGAAACAGACTTGTTATCACAGCCTTACTCGGTCGTTAGATAAAAAACGTCTATGAATAAGGGGGTTAGCATTGTATTATAAACAATGCAATTTGTATATTAAATATAACGTAATATCAGTAAGC
>NW_023594536.1:0-13567 GCF_014839805.1 Manduca sexta | reverse complement strand
TTCCTTTCCTTCTTCCTTCCTTCTTTTCCTTCCTTCCTTTCCTTTCCTTCCTCCTCTCCTTCCTTCCTTCCTTCCTTCCTTCCTTCCTTCCTTCCTTCCTTCCTCTTTCCTTCTTTTCCTTCCTTCTTTCCTTCTTCCTTCCTTCTTCCTTTTTCCTTCCTTCTTTTCCTTTCTTCCTTTCCCTTTCCTTCCTTCTTTCCTTCTTTCCTTTCCTTCCTTCCTTCCTTCCTTCTTTCCTTCCTTCCTTCCTTCCTTTCCTTCCTTCCTTCCTTCCTTTCCTTCCTTCCTTCCTTCCTTCCTTCCTTTTCCTTCTTCCTTCCTTCTTCCTTCCTTCCTACTTCCTTCCTTCCTTCCTTCCTTCCTTCCTTCCTTCCTTCCTTCCTTCCTTCCTTCCTTCCTTCCTTCCTTCCTTCCCTTCCTTCCTTCCTTCCTTCCTTCTTCCTTCCTTCCTTCCTTCCTTCCTTCTTCCTAACTTCCTTCCTTCCTTCCTTCCTTCCTTCCTTCCTTCCTTCCTTCCTTCCTTCCTTCCTTCCTTCCTTCCTTCCTTCCTTCCTTCCTTCCTTCCTTCCTTCCTTCCTTCCTTCCTTCCAGCTAGCTAAAGATCGATAGTGTTAGTGAAAGACTGAAAGGTAGTTAATGAAAGACTGGAAGGTTAGCTAGGCTGTGGCTCATGCCCTCATGTAGGGGATCGCGCCTTGTTATCCTTTTATTTACCCTATTATTTACCCTCTATTATTTAGATCCATCGCATCATTTCAAAAAGCATAAAAAAACCTGGAAGTTGAAAAGGTGTCGAAAATGCAAATGCATACGCTGAGCACATTTCACTAAGTGTTTTTGGTGATCCGCGGGATGTTGTCGCTGAGAACGTCTTTCGGTTGCACAGGAACTTCTGAACCCATAAGGACACTGGCTGCCTTAGAAGAACACTGACTTCTACCGACAGCTGTCAACAGCTACTGGCAGCCACCGAAGATTACTTATAGCTGATAGGAAACATCCCATTTAGTTTCAACAAGTGTGCAGACGGGACCATACGATTCGTACACGAACTATTGCAAATAATATCGGTAGCAGTGCATAGTTAAATCTACACATAAGTGACAAAAAAAAAAAAACTAAGTTAATGAAAAACTTTATGGCAGAGATCCACAATAAATACTGCGGAACAATCAGCGTCTTCACCACAAACACAAGTGCAACTGTAGACCTGTATACTGAGTGGTCAGACGCGATGACCAACAGCAACCAAAACAGCCAGAAAATATTAAAACAATTATATACTATTAAACCATTTATTATCTAATCAATATTATAGCTCCAATGAAATTTTGTGACTTCAGTATAATCGAATTGTATAGGGTTCACTATGTAATTTTTTATTACAAGTGTTCTAAATTACAATCGATTTTCTTTTTCATTTTATTTACAGTCACTTACACCATAAATTTATTATACCTATATATAATATACAGCTCAGTGGCGTGCCTCTCATGTTGGATATGGGCAAGCCAAAACAGCACAAAAAAAATAATAAAATTCGTCTCCGTTTCACATAAAACGAGTGTTAAAAAAAATATATATTTATATCACTCATAACCTCTGAAAGTAGGTTCTTGTAATGCTAAATGATAAATAACCCATGTGAATTATAATCAACCAATCTCATAAAAAGTAAGAATATAATGACGAGTGTCAACGCGCAATGTTTTTTTTTTTTTTTTTTTTTTTGTTTTAAATTTCGTCTACTGTACCTACTTAATTGTCGAAATAATGAGGATACATTTCGCTGTTTACCGAAATTATTAAATGAATCATTGCGATCATATGTTTTTGTGAATTAGAGTATCTGTAACAGCGCTGAGTAAATTATTATTCTTAATCAGAAGTATCAAACGGTTGTCTCGTTCGAGAAAAATGTGCAAAATCAACGATAAAGTTAAGTAATACACGTTCGTATAGGAGAATACATCACGCCAATTAGTTTTGGATAGTAGACTAAATACCTTATAAGGTCTTCAAGTCAGGAGTACATTTCGCGCCTCTCGCCAGCTTGTTGAAAGTTGTTTTCATCATAACCTAACAAATTTACTTTGTTCTCGACTATCAAACTTTCACACACTTAAAACTATTACAAGGAATTATTTCACTCATCTTATTTATATTCAAATGTTTAAAATGACTCAAATCGCGTAGTAAACACAAATAAATACTTTAAAAAACGTATCGCCGCATCAACCAAAACAAACAACTGATGTTGCCAGTTACTAATCGCAAATTATACTCAAAAATTATACTGAAAATATATGAAAGTTTTAAATAAAATACATACAATAGATATGTACATAAAAGTAATTATTATTATGTAAATTTAATTATGTTAATTCTAAAATCATTATATATACATTGTTTAATATACATATTAGTTCATTATTGGAAGCGCGGACGGATTTGGGTAAATTAATTTATGTTAACATTTACACATAACACAACACAAAACATAGATGAATACAGTATTATATGTATTAGAATATTATAATACTCTTTGCGGTGGGTTAAAAAAAATAAAAGTGTAAATATATAAAAAAGGAAGAAGTCAATTACCATTCATGGGGCAACGGATTACAGAATCGGTTACAAGAAAAAGGCTCTCGCGAGCAAAATATTATAAAACCGCGGAAAAGAAAAGGATATTCCATAAATATTCAGCAAAACCATTATTGAGGGTAAATTAGTTACTTTATTTATTTGTATGTATGTTTAAACCCACACAGGATCGTGAAGTCCGCACATCGGCCGAAGTCTTAATAAATGTATTAACATCAATACATAACATACATAAGAAATAAAAAAAAATCAAATCAGGAATATTATGCTAGATAAATGTTTAACAATAGAAGTTAGTTCATAGACTTGGCAACACTGTTTTTAAAGCATGGCTTTATTTCTAGTACTAATTGCTATAGTACTAGAATACAATTTATAAAATTACAATCTAGTTTTTAAGCTTGTATAATTAGCTTTATTTTTGATTGTAATCTCTTTTGCGTCTTAATATTAATAAAATAAAATATATATATATATATATATACAGGGTCATTTCGACATTGCGTTACTAAATGAAACCACAGGTTCGTGGTGACCTCTGCTAACACCGTACAAAAAATTATTCATAAGTAACGAATATTTACGTCAATAATCCCGATTTTAGATTTATGGTTTTTTGATCACGCTGTCTCTTACGCCCGAAATTAATAACCAATCCAAATCCAATGTATGCCATCTAAGATTGATAATTCATTCGTTTTTATGCATAAAGCATGCCAATAACCAATCCATAGATTGAGTAAGCTATCTCTAACAATAATCAATCTTTGAGAGGACGGATTACAGATCATAGATTACCCTCTGTTTGAAAATGACAGTTTACGCTTGCCAATACTCTATCTACCCCAGGGGTATGTCACTCTCAAACAGTCACTCTATTTGTTTTTGGTCTAACCTCAAATTAATTTTGTTGTAAGATACTTTCAGTTACGCCCGAAATTAATAATGTATCTACTATCCAAGACTGAAACCTATCTTAGATTGCCGACTATCTTTCGATTGGTCTCCTATCGGCATGCCAATATCTTAACTCGCCTATCCTTGCTTGCCTTCAACGATAGATCGCTGGCAATCCTTTCCAGATGAGTTCCCTCCCGACCATTCCATTTTATGCAGAATATTCCATTCGTAAAAAAAAATACTTTTTTGTATTTTCCATACAAACTATTCGTTTCAATATTTGCCTAATTGCGAAAAATAAGACTTGGAGTAATAAAAAAATATTTTATATATTTTAGCCCTCAAAAGAAATAATTAATAATTAGTACATGTCATATTTAAGATACAAACTTTTTAATTAGTTTCAAAATGGAACGTGAGTAATTTGGTTGCTGACATATTTTGACACTGAAGTTTAATAACATTGTTCATAATATATTAATAAATCTTTAAAGGATTTAGTTTTTAGTATGAAGTACGCAGTAAACTCGGTGCCATATAATAATAATTGGACTCTGTACACATTATCCAGTGTTATGGAACAAATTACAATTCCGTTATACATAATTGTTGCATAACTTTAACCGTTTATGCAGCGCACGCAACGGAAGCTCTCAAAAGTAATCAATTTTAGCCGTTTTTGGTCCCATTGGTCATAGTGTGATGATATACATATACCCTATAATAGCCATCCTCAATAAATGGGCTATCCAACACTACAAGAATTTATCAATTCGAACCAGAAGTTCCTGAGACCAGCGCGTTCAAACGAACATACTCTTCAGCTTTATATAATAGTATAGATAATGTATGGAAATTTTGCCTGTTTCTATGTTTTAACTTTCAACTAATAAAACTATGTTAATTTGTAATTATTATTTTGAATTACAAATGTAGATAAGCAATAAAATAAATAGCAGTGATTGTAATGGTATTTTATTTTACTAAGTAAAGAAGTTATTTGTTAATGCTGTTCTTTCTCCAACATCTTGATTCTCTATATTGTTCTCATAATTAATAATATCAGCAGTTGATAATTCCACTTGGGTTGGAATTTCCTCTAGCCTGTGATTCCGACAAATATTGTGCAAAACTGGAGTTGCAATTATTATTGTTTGGACTTTAGGTAAAGATAAACGCAATGTCAATGCAATCACAGGGAAGCGACGGTTCCATGTACCAAATGTCCTGAAAAAGATAATATAAATATTTCCTATTCCTCAGCAAAAGTTGATGGAATGGAGAAACACCATAGTTCCTGAAAAACGATGCAATTGCCCTTGTTAGTACCTATCTAATAGTTCGGTAGGTATGGTATTTTTTGTAAATAATGTCAAAATTATTTACCT
Source organism: Manduca sexta (assembly GCF_014839805.1). Classification (NCBI taxonomy): domain Eukaryota; kingdom Metazoa; phylum Arthropoda; class Insecta; order Lepidoptera; family Sphingidae; genus Manduca; species Manduca sexta. The sequence goes on along the minus strand of NW_023594536.1, from coordinate 8,672 downwards.
TGTACATAGAAGTAACACGAATATACGAGATCAGTTTAACTAACAATGATTGGCAAGCAGATTTCGAAAGCCTAAACCAAACGTGAAATCAAACTCATCCAGGGTCTGCATGTAGTTAACTCTTTTCATTACCCGTGATGAAGCGCGACTTTCACTTTCGCTATCAGTATCGCTAGTCCCTCCAAATCACTGTCGTCACTGTCACTAGAGAATATGGATATTTCCATTGCCTTTTCGTTTCCTTAAAATCAGTGTAAGCGATATTCAAAACATATTGAGTAAACTGAGGAATTGGTCCGATTGGAAAATGCGATTGTTTACAACAATCAAATCAAATGTCAAAACGGGTAGATAGAGTATTGGCAAGCGTAAACTGTCATTTTCATACAGAGGGTAATCTATGATCTGTAATCCGTCCTCTCAAAGATCGATTATTGTTAGAGATAGCTTACTGAATCTATGGATTGGTTATTGGCATGCTTTATCCATAAAAACGAATGAATTATCAATCTTAGATGGCATACATTGGATTAGGATTGGTTATTAATTTCGGGCGTTAGATGACACTGGAGAATAAGTTTTCAAAACACTAATCATGCCTTTTATCCCTATTTATAAGATAATTATGTACGTAATTAAATTAGATAAGTAAAAACATAAAAACAAATGTCAGAGGCTATTTTAATTAATTAAAAAAATATGCATTACTGAAAATTCCGAACGAAATACGATAAAAATTGACTGACACAATGACAGAGATTGTGGCAAGTCGTCTGACACAATTTCAAACGAGTTGCCACAATATCTGATGATTGTTATTAAATGGTAAAATATTAAAGTTCTCCTTTTGTTGTAACATGACAACTGAAGCTTAATTTAATTTTTCCATTTTATTAATACAATTATAAACAAAACAACGCATACTTTTTAAATTTTATTCTAGTTTCCAATAAATTACATATCTATTTTCTCATAAGCATGTTAAAATATTTATTGCATTAAGTGGCAATATCGCCTTGTTTCCGTAATTTGAATTCCGGTTGAAAATTTTCAAATTTCCCATTGCAGTTTGTGTGCGATAAGTTCGATTACGATTTCCTCAATAATGAAAGAACTTTGCTTATTCAAACGGACCACCGCTGCCTTCTTACTAATTCACCCCCGGGCTTTGTTATTTGTTTTGCACGCGATAAGGAACTGATAAAATATTTGGACAAAATGTCTCATGTTATCTTGGTTGTGCGATTGATGGTAAATGACATTTATATTTTTATAAAAAATAATATCGATAGTACTCATTAAAATCGTACATAATATTTACTCAGTCACCGCGATGGCGAAATCTGCTCATTTAAATAGTCTTTTAAAATACGTGTGGGAATCTGCATACCTTAAAATTATGCGATATTCATTTTGATTTTAAACTATGAAAAATCTGTTGGTAGACGAGATTGTCGTTATTACGTCATCTTGGTTTAAATATACTTTATTTGACTATTGAATAAACAAATTTCAGAGCTGTATCTCTAATGGACTAATTCCTTGCATTTGTATTGTGTTATAAATACATGGCATCATTTATTATTTATTATATTTTAATAAATTATTGTATTATTTTTCAGGACCATTACATTATGTCCCTAAAGCAACTAGTTATAGGTGGAAATCCTGGCAGGACAAAAGGTTTCAAGTTTGAATTAAAGTTCTCGACAAAACTCTTAACAGAGGACAAGAATATACATAAAAACTTGCGGTACACATACATACATAAGCACTTTGAGAGCTGTTATAAATTATATATTGGTGCTTTATGTAGAACTACATTTCCCACTTTGAATCTAGGTAAGATATGTTTTCCACATGTTGCGCCAAGAAATTTACAGGTTGAACTGATTCAGATACTTATATATTATATATCTCCTTAAAAGTGCTTAGACTAGATGTTGTACCCTTAAATATATCACACTGACGGCATACGATATATCACACTGATATATCAAATGCATAATGAATTCGCTGTAAATTCGCGGCGGGCGTGCAGCGAACAAGCCGTGGGTGCGTAGCGTTCACGCAGCGGGCTCACAGTTGGCTACGCATTTTGGACAGTTAGTAATAGAGTGAATTCAGATGAGGAAACATTTCTATTAGCTTTGTTAATTGGAAAAGTAACTAAAAAGGGATATTGCCGTGGTTACATGCCACCGTATTAAAAAAGTATGTAAGTTGGGACTAAAAGTACAGGCGACAGCACAACAGCAGCCTGAGTGCTTACTAATAATATAATTTTATTTAATTTTTTATAATGTGTGTATATAATATATGTGTTAGCACACGGACAAAGTTGCAATAATATAAGATAGGCTGGGTGCTTTTATCCCCTGGATAGTATTTTAATTGTGAATCTGAATATAAAAAATAGACAGTGCTATGCATCGATACTGTTATTTAGGCATTTTTCTAGCGGGAAGGGCTTTAACGTGCGTGACACTACGAGAAAATCTTCTAAAGATCTCGGCTTTCACTTTTCTGTCCGTTCATGTCTCTCATATCGAATTATGTTACAGAACATTATACACCGGATATTCATTTCATGAAAACATGGATTTAATGGCCGAAAGAAGCACATATCTCACCGGTAATGCTATATACATATCTTACTTAAAGTTGTGAAAATGTTTACTAAACCTGTTTCAAATTTAGGATGTTAATTTTGACAAATCACACTAATGATGAGGCTAAGGTATAATCGTTATTGAACGTATTCGATTATCGATTACCATTTTTATAAAACTTGATATCGATAGTTGCATAATTATTTGGTATGTTCAGATGATATAAATATTTTTTATTGAATTATCTATTTATTATTGGTAAGCCATTTCCATTTATGTTTTTTTTAAACCCTACACCACTTGCAGTTATCATTGTGTTAACTATTTAAATCGTGAAAACATTAGATATATTAATTATAGATTTTTTTACCAATAAATGTGATAAATTAAAAAAAACTCGAATATTTGCAAAAATAATATAATTAAATCTAAATGCAAATTTTATATTATCGATTTATTTTTATTTCAATGGGGATTTGCGATAGTCCGTGATTGTTCATTATGATAATGAGTGGCACTTCAAAATAAAATATGATATTACCTGTAGTAAATTTTACCGAAAAAAATACGAAACTTCATGTGAAGGAGCTGTCAAAATTATCATCCTATATTTGATAACGTATAGTTACTAATTAGAATTGGGTAGGACATGACATGAAAAGAGTTTGTAAGAGTAGCCTCATTTTAACATTGAGCCGGTACAATGTCCTACTTCAAATTAGGCGAGGCGTACTGAGGCGAGGCGCTTTAATGTGCGCCTTACAGTATTTTGTAATGATAACACTCAAAATACTTTCCTCTGACTCGCGACTCGAAACGCAGTACCATAATGTTCATTGTAAAATAACGTCCTATTGTAATTGTCTACCTCTCTGTCCTCGTCCTATAGTTAACCACGGAGAATGAGTAACGCGACTGCCGCGACATAAAGTTTAAAGTAGTACAATATATAATTTTGAGCCACTCTTCCTTTTTGACGTTCTTATATGTCCTACTCAACAAGTTACTTTTCCTTGCTCGAACAGTAATATTCATTAATGTTTTATTTTTCAGATATTACTAAAGTATTTTCGGACCATATCTACTGCCTTACCAGTAGGTCCCGAAGACACGCGGTATACAATACTCAAATTGGTTTATTCCAAAAAAATATAAAACATTTACGAAAGCGAAGGGAAGACGATTTTCACCAGAGGAAAAAAAATTGTCATTGTCTTTATTCAAAAAACGTCCTAAATATTACAAACTTTTATGCAAGTATTTTACTCTACCATCATCAAGAACTGTAAAAGCCAAATTAATATAATCGCAGAAATAAATCCTATAATTTTCCACTGTTGGAAATAAAGGAAAAAGATTGTTTTGGTCTTTTGTCTGTGTCATATGATCCATACAAAGATACAAGAGTTTGCTTCACATTAAAAATGCTCTTTTCTAACTACGCTTTGGTTTTTATAATAAAAGGCATAAAAAAATATTTTAATCAGCCAATAGCATATTATTTCACAAATGGACTTAATAAGATAGAGCTAAAAATATTAATACGAACTGTCTTGGAAGATGCCATTGATGCTGGGCTTAACGTAATCAACACAACATGCGACCAGGCACCCGTTAATGTCGGTCCCATAACAGAGTTGGTTAAAGAAAGATGTAACTAAAGCTGTATATTTACGGAAAGGAAAATACTGGTAACATGACATAATACGCGTTAAAGGACAAATAACAACCCCGTTTATGAGCTGTTGCGGCTGAACATTTAACGGCAAGAGCAGAATTCCAGCAGAATGTCGTCAGTTAGTAGATTTCACACTTTTACTTAACAATTTATTTAATTCATTGAACGGGTGTAGCGATTTTTATTTATTGTAACTATGCTTTTTGCCCGCGGCTCCGCCCGCGTGATATAGTTTTTCGTTTAAATCTCTCAAAAGTTATAAAGTTCCCCTTTTGCTACAGTTTTCATTACTGCTCCGCTCCTTTTGATCATAGCGTGATGATATATAACCTATAGTCACAACGTAGTAGTAGTGATACACAACCTTGAAAATTCCTCTAGAGAATTTCCCAGGTTTGTAGGTTTCCTCACGATGTTTTCCTTCACCGTTGAAGCAAGCGATAATTCACAAAGAATATACACATAATTTTTTAGAGAAGTCAGAGGTGTGTGCCTTTGATTTGAACGTGCGGACATTCGTCTTGGCAGTCCGTTCCACAATCAACTAGGCCAACGCCGCTTTTTGTTCACGTATTGTTTATCATTATTTATACAGATATTTTTTTTATATTTCACGTTCATATTTAAATGGTAAAAGGTGCTGCCCTTGCTGTCCCATCTTAAAAATAGAATATGTATCTACAAAATGATTAGCAGTCTCATAAGATTGATTTCTTGTGACTACAGTGTTTACGGTCCCTTACTAAAAGATTCCTTTAAAATTACCATAAGGCAAACGACTTTGATTTGAGTTTAAAATAGATAAATTATCAAGTCCAAGTGTGATTCTTTTACTGATGTATCCTTCATGGACAACAGCTTCAGCGTAAAATTAACATTTCAAAATGTTAACGTGCCTAAAACAAAAATACCATTTCTTAATTTTTCTACTCTGAGTACGATTATGTATTTTCATATTTTTGAATACTTAATTTCAAAGAAACAAAAAATAAAAACCGAGAAATTTTGATGACGTCACACATACAGTTGAATAAAGTTGTTCCTTGGTCCACCTTTCTTTTATTAAAAAAACTAAGACATCGTCATTTATCAATGTCAAAAGATAATATTATGCCGGCGCCACAGATAACAAAAATATTTGAACTCATGTGTGGCACGGGAATTTTCGTATTTGTGCAAAGTTTGTTTAAATGTTTACGTATTATCTTGTCATTCGGTATCGGTTTTACGACCACACATCTAGCGTTCAAAGTTATCGAGTTGCTTGAATGAGAACTGGATTATATAAGGAAACCCAAAAAAGTAAAAGCCATAAAAAATTTAATTTGGTCAGTGTCTGTAATAGAATACAAATACGCAAATACCCGTGCCAAACATGAGTTCAAACAAGTGTTCTAATATTTGTCTGTGTGTGGCACCGGCAAAGACGTTTTACAAATAGACGCGTCATAGACTAACAAAATTGCACATAAAACGGCGCACTTTTCACTATAGCATCATGACTGTACATATAATTACAAATTGGCTCGATGAAGGAATACATACTTATCTGTTTAGTTATACAGGTGTCAATTTAACGAAGGACCAGCTATACGAGGTTGATAGAGGATTAATTTATATATATATATATATATATATATATATATATATATATATATATGTGTATCCCTTCTGTGTTGCCTAATAATATTGCATCGTTCAGAAAATATTCAATCGTTCCTGCGTCGACCTGCTTGCTTTAGTTGATGTTTTGTTAATGTTACAACCGGTACCTACATTTCTGCAGCAATTCGCATTACTTCCTTTATATTTTATGTAACAATTATCATTTTGTATACGACTTATTTATGTTTTCGTTATTTGGATCATAATGCTCATTTTGTGTTTATTGTATGTTGTAATTTAACCACCACGTAACCCATAATTAATAGTTAAGTGATGGCAATTTAAAGATAATATCATGTACACAAGTGCGAAATTTTTTTGCTTTTATCGGGTTAATTGTTCGAATCTCTTCTTTTTTTTAGTACATACTCTATTTAGATCATATACCCACTGTTATGGTATATATCTAATATGTATTGGCAATTTGTATCGCATTCGCATTTCGCTGTTGATTACTACCCGGTTTCATAGACCTGTTTTAAATCAGTTCTTATTATAATTATTTAATCTTTCTTGTTTAACAAATTGTTAAATTAATCTGTTTGATATCTACATAAAATATTTTTTATATTATTATCATAAGTAAAACAACCTTCGCATGACGAAGAAAGTATATTTTAATGAATGCTAATCTTTATAGTTCCTTTTCTATGGATAAGTATAATGATCATTGTAAACTTGATGTTAATTTCTTTTCCAGTGAACATTTTCAATTTTAAAAGTAGCGTGACTTATTTGTGAAATAATTTTGTTTGGCTTAGAATAAGTTTGTTCTTGTTAATATTAGTTTCACTTGTTTGTGTAGAAAGATAATGCTAGAATCCGAATTTCCTTTTGATGAAGACAAAGATAAATAATATGGCTAGCTAGTATGTTTCAGAGTTAATTGCTGTTCTAGATTTGTAAATTTGATGTATTTCTATATTGAATCGTATATTATTAGGCAATTTTTATAAAAAATAATAAATTCTCTTTTATTTGAACATTGATACTTGATATTTATTTGATGATAAATTAAAATGATTATCGAAATACAAAAGAATTCATATATATTTTTATAAAGTTAAATCAATTGTTATAAAAATATAGTTTGACAATTGAGAATGTTTTAGCATATTATAAATATCAATGTTAATTATCATTCGTCTCACATGTATGTTTTTAGACATAAAATAATTTTAAGTATATTTTATTATTTAGTATTTCGGAATTTTACAGTGTATTACAGTTTATTTTAAAGTAGTATCGTTTACTTTTCCATTGAATATAATTAATAACTAAGATCAAATTATCAGCGCTACATAGCTTAATAGAGGTGTAATTTTGTAAATCTAATATTGAATGTGAATATCATTAGTACTTACTATAAGCATTTTGTACACAAAATGTTATAGCAAAAATAAAATAAAAATAATATTTTCAATATGATGTTTGTCTGATTAACGATCTTATTCTTAGATCTTATTACTATCGAATTATTATGTATTGATAATGATAGAAGTACGCTGTAAATAAGATGTCAGAAATATTATACTACGACGGCATAGCAAATACAGATCTGCTTCTAAGTATTTTAATACTTGGATTGCCGTCTTCTGCACTTTTAAAACCGTTTGCAAAATAATAAAACACAATAAACCTGAATCGTGAAACGCAACGAAAATCGCGAACGCCCTCTACCTCACAAGTATGAAGCAGCCGTAATGTCGATTGGCACAAAACCCAACGAGTAGGCTCTCTATTTCCATATATATTATAATTCTTTGATCTACCCGTTTTGACATTTGATTTCATTGTTGTAAAACAATCGCATTTTCCAATCGGAACCAATTCCTCAGTTTACTCCATATGTTTTGAATATCGCTTACACTGATTTTAAGGGAAAAAAAACGAAAAGGCAATGGAAATATCCATATTCTCTAAAGGACAGTGACGACAGTGATTTGGAGGGACTAGCGATACTGATAGCGAAACTGAAAGTCGCCGTTCATCACGGGTAATGAAAAAGAGTTAACTACATCCAGACCCTGGATGAGTTTGATTTCACGTTAGCATTATGCATACGAAATCTCCTTGCCAATCATTGTTAGTTAAACTGATCTCGTATATTCGAGTTACTTCTATGTACAAGGTAAATAATTTATGACATTATTTACAAAAAATAAAAATCGCCCTACCGAACTATAATAGATAGGTACAAGCAAGGCAATTGTGTTTTTACAGGAACTATGGTGTTTCTCCATTCCATCAACTTTTGCTGAGGAATAGAAAAATATTTATATTATCTTTTTCAGGAGATTTAGTACATGGAAACGTCGCTTCCCTGTGATTGCATTGACATTGCGTTTATCTTTACCTAAAGTTCAAACAATAATAATTGTAACTGCAGTTTTGCACAATAATATTTGTCAGAATCAATATGAAGGAGGAAATTCCAACCGAAGTGGAATTATCAACTGCTGATATCATTAATTATGAGAACAATATAGAGAATCAAGATGTTGGAGAAAGAACAGCATTAACAAATAACTTCTTTACTTAGTAAAATAAAATACCTTTACAATCACTGCTATTTATTTTATTGCTTATCTACATTTGTAATTCAAAATAATAATTACAAATTAACATAGTTTTATTAGTTGAAAGTTAAAACATAGAAACAGGCAAATTTCCATACATTATCTATACTATTATATAAAAGCTGAAGAGTATGTTTC
>NW_023594535.1:0-13596 GCF_014839805.1 Manduca sexta | reverse complement strand
TTTTGTGAGCCTTAGTCATTTATGCATAATGTAACATTTATACTTTGTAAAGACTTTTGATCCTACAGACATTTCAATTTACGTACATTAAAAAACATGTGCTAAATATCATCTTCCGTCAAAAGACCATTCTACCTGGTTCATTTGACATTGCGTTACTAAATAAAATCACATACCTATCATTTTGGAACTAAACTAACACCTTACAATATGTTATCTGAACTGTAAATGAAAAGTATAAGTTTCGAAGAAAATAAATGCGTAGCGTGCGTAGAGTTTCTTGTACCTTTGCGCAGTTGGGACGTCGAAGAAGCTGCAAAGGTCGCGGTACTAATGATAATGAGAAAACGAAAGAAAAGAAAAAATAGTATTGGGTACCTACATCTTTTGATGCAAGAACAAGGATTAAAGGGAATGTTTAAAATATTTTATGAAGACGTTAGAAAAATTGAGCCATTTTGCGCGCGACGTCCGGTCGCGTCGACAGTTGTTCACTTCCATTTGAACCCATGCTTTTAGTGATTACCGGCGCCTAGCAGTAGCTTATATTTTGCCACTGCGAGGCGAGTCGCCAAGTCTCTCGGGCGATTAAAGCATACACTTATATTAAACTACAGAAAATCACAGTCTCCATTGACTAAGATGCCAGCGACTAGTCCACTTTGAACTATGGGCAACATCATCCTACTTCGAGTCAGAATTATACTCACGCACACACCCCACATATTCCCATATTCCCACTTAGGTATCACATGATAATAAATAAGAATTGTGAAACCGGGATTTTTTTGATTAAAATATTGATAATTTTTGGCATTATGTCAGCAGCGATAAAGACGAGTATGTAGTTTCATTTATTAACGCAATATCAAAATGACTATATCATCTTAAAGAGACAATCATGCCACGTGAATTTAATGTCCAGCCCCACGGCACACACGTATACCAAGAAAATAAATTTTGGAAAATGAAAATTTGTTTGGTTACTTGATACTTTACGATTTTAGATGAAACAAGTAAAAATATTTTGGAACAAAATGTAAGTGTAAGTAAGTGTCAGAATAGGTACTCACCTAAAGACTCTTCACAGGGTTGGCTCAGAGGGCGCCTGGAGGGTGAAGTCTTCTGCTGTGTATGATGTTGTGGCTGGGGTTTTAGCACGTGAGCGGGCACGGCGCCCTCCTGCGGCGGCTCGCCCGGTACGCGCACTACCCACCAGTCGGGCCGACCCTGGCATGCCTCCAGCACTTCCACCTGCTGGCCCTTGCTCACGGTAAGCTCGCCGGCGCCACCCGCCGTATGCTCCGACACCACCCATGTCATTTCCGGACCAGCCTGTAACGAAATACATACTTGTAATCTCCTTATCAAACACAAAAAATATATTTCAATTATTAATCATAACAGTTTAACATATTAAACCATTAAATGAAAATTTATGAAACAGAAATGAAACGCAACATTCCATCAGAGGGTATTCACATTCGAGAAAATTATAAAACAGTGAAATTCAAAACTTGGAATTCGAAGATGCAGAAGAGGTCTTTACATTGAGAGGAATTATTTAAAAAACGAAAATCCTCAGCCGACTTGTCATTGAGTATTATTCGAATGAAAATGCACAGCTGAACAGTGTCTGTCATATTGGTGGATTCATCGAACTATAAAGAAAAATATGCACATTCCTTGAGATCATGCTTTAGTTAATAGTGCCTTGGCAGTCATAGCCCGGGGCTCATGACTGCAACGGTTACAGTCGGACGAGATAACTGAAGTTCTCTAATAACAGACTTAATAGCTGATTAATTTTTTAACATATTCAAGTATAGTGTACGCTTCAATAAATGCTTCCTTCACAACCATTCAGTCTTCAAATAGGTTTTTGTGTTTCGCCAATATACAAAGATACTTTAAATTAAGCGATCGTTGTAACTTTGAATTGTTTGGTTGGTCTTGTTAAACTGGTTTGTTCTATTTTCAAACAAGTATCAAATAACTTACTCCACCCAGTGGCGGAAATACCTTTTCATAATTTTTCTGACTGGTTTTATGATACCTCTAAGTTTCCATGCTTAGGTATTGCAACTGAAGCAGGGTAAATGCAAGCTATGAAGGGATTATTCTTGCCTAATTGAAGATTATCTTAAAACTTTTGATAAATAGATATTTATCGCCAATTATTTCTCGAGAGCGACTCAAAAGGCACTCGAGATCGACCGTTATTCACTGGTATAGACTAAAAATCTTAAAGTAAAATATCGGAAATTGTGTCTATTTTCATCGTTTAAGTTTTTGTGCAATTTATTGTCTCAAATTCTCGTCCAATGCCTATGAATATTCATAGTAACATATTTATACACTGTAAACATATTTATTTTAATTCTTCAATCGGATAAAAATGAAAAATATTGGGAACAAGTGTGTAGAAATACATATATTATTATGAAAAATATATATATAAATTGGTGTATTGTCGCTGTCCAAATTCGCTGTCGTAATTAGAAAGAATGTCACGTAAGTTGTTTCAGTTTGCGCTTGGACCTCAGTAGCGGACAAGGATCGATGGCACTTCAACACTAGCTTATCGATAACGGAATTCACCGATATACGATAAGATCCGCCACCGACAACAATACCGATAAAGTGGACGTGCCAGCCGATAGCGACTCTAGTGGATTTCGACAATTGACATACTAATATGAGCATTCATTTTAACGTTATTAAATTTTCAGTAGAACAGTTAAGGCATGTTGAAAATAAACTTGGTATGAGGATCAGTTTCAAGATTTTTTTAATATTACGAAATATTTATAATCTTTAAGCACACAGTAGAGGATTATGTGGTATGATATGCATCTACGTGAATTATCATGCTGACGCTCCATACATGCTATCAACCATTTTATCTCACTTCAGCTTGAATAGTAGGGTGAAGAGATCCTTCTGCGCTATTGTAAAAAATGTAACAGTAAAACTTATTTTTTCTTACACTTACTATAACTATGCGTTGAAAAAAAGAACACTAGACGGTGGTCAAAACGAACGTGTGTCATTGTCGCATCACATTCACAAAAAGAACAGATATACAAAAAATTAAAACAAGGCAGGCCAACAATATTGTTCTTCGTACACCCAGGACTCACTATGGCAGGAGTAGTATTTTGTTTGAGGGAGCGAAATTATATAATAAATTGCCAAAAGACATAAAGGAAATACGATCTACGGCTTCTTTTAAAAAAGCCCTAAGGCATCACATTTTAAACCTAAATTATACACATGTTATACAGTTAAACTAAAAAAAAAAAATCATATTCTTGTAAACAACAACTTTACACAACCATACATAATAATAAATAATTTATTAGGAACTTACATGTATGTATGTATATATATTTTGTGTGTACATGTATATGGATGTATTAGTGTATACATACATACACAACAGATAAAAATAATAATAATAATAGTAAAAAATATATACAAATACAGTAGATATAATTTAACTTTAGAAGTTTAATCGGTGATTAACTGACTAATTGTTTCGTCCAACTGGCCCAGTTACAATGTAGACTGTTATTCCGAGTTATTGGAACATTGCCGCCGCGGTACCTCGGGTGGTTATCCCTACACAAAATTACCCACCAAAATACTATTGGACTTGCAAAAAATGTGATTCTGCTGTTTGTAGTTGTATTTGTTGTGTACTTATATTGATGGGTGTTATGAATAATAGTTGATGTTGATTTAATAAAATGTACCACCACCATACCATTCATGTCTATGAAATTATTATTTGTAAATTTGGCTATCATTGTTGTTAATTGTTACTTGTCATTGTAATAGTATGCAATCTTTATAAAATGCTCGCCTGTATAGAATAACTATGTTAAGTAGTTTTCTCAGTAAGTGATTTATTTATAATCTTATGAGAAATAAATGATTCTTAAACCTTAAGTTCTTTATTGAAGCATCAATAACCGATTGATAAAACGTTTTTCTTGTTTTTTTCTCTTGGCGTTCTATAATTCGGGACAAACTTTAAACATAAATATATTTAACACTACGAAGTACTTTGCATCTGCACTCACGATAAGGTCGCGTCGTCGTCAGAAAGCTGTTGTGGCACGCTATCCATAAGCATCGTCGACGCCGATTCAGAACGAAATGAGCTAATCCATATATGCATACATATCAATTACAACTGCGTGATGACAAAAAGAAGGAATTGTCAATCAACGCACGTAATTTTCATGTGATTCGTATCAATCAATACAACAATACTGTCATGCATACATGACAGCATGCAAAAAATGTCATTTGAGATCCTCTAAGGGGCGCATCAGAAAAAACTTTGGACAAATTTAAATTATTTTCAGGTCAGGCCCCACCTGTATGACGATTTAGATCGTATAGAAGGCATTTATTTTTATTTTATACAACAAACATTTAAATTATATTTAACAAGATGTTAATTTGCAAATCATGTTTACAACGCAGAGACTTTGACTGCCAAGGATTGAAAACATATACAGCTTAATAAAGCAATGGACTTAAAGTATTATATTCCAGCCCAACAATAATATTTTAAAAATATGTAAGTATCAATATTTATCACAGTTTTTTAAGAAGAGCCGTAACAAGTGGCCTGTCCTCACGCGGCAATAAATGTCGAAGCAACACAGACCTTATCCAATTCGGTATATTTGTTTCAAGGAAAATCAAAGATAACTGTTGATTTAGATTAATTTATCCAATTTTGTTTTCGGGCGAAACGCCCAATGCCACGTGGGATACAACAGTGTAATTGGGCCGATAAAATGTTTTATAGAACACCTTTATTGGTGTTGTAACTTTCAAGAGACGTTGAAGTGGGTAATTTAGCATGACTATATAATACCATAAAATCATTGTTACGGATACAAAATGTTAATATGAAATTGCATATAATACATAATGTGGAATTAAACACGTTTTAGCTAAGATGTTTTTATTACATAGATACCTTGTCCGAGCTCAATACTGACAAGACGAAAGCAAGGTAATTGCCCGACATTCAGTTAGTCAACCTCCAACCACTGTCGCGGCTAGTCGGCTTACTAACTTTTTGTATTTTTATAAATATATTGCCTTCCTGTGTTTTTAGACAGTGTACAAATTATACTCCAACTTAGAATGAAAAATAACGTTTAATTTCATACGTTAGTAATAATTATACACTATTTAACTTATTTTTCAACTAATAAATGCATTTTATTCGTCTGTCATGGCAACCGGGTGGTCGACGCTCGGGCCCACTCGGGCACACTCGGGCCCGCTCGGGCCCTATCAATGCGAGCCGCTAGGGCTATGACCAGGGGGTGGACACTTAGAACATTTTGTGTAATGATGAATGATTATATATCTTAATGCCGTTACATAGAGTTTAGTTTTGGTTGACAAAAGCACGTCTCATCGTAACATCTTGTACCAACATAATAATCCAATAAATTTTGAAAGTATGTTGGCTACCATGATAGTTGATAATTTGCCGCCATTATTGACGGTAGATTTGTCATTGTTGAAGTTTATTTGCAAAAAAATTGTATAATTGCGATTATGTTCAATAATAAGTTAAGTTTTATGCCGAATACGTTGAGTTGAGCCAGCTTTTCCGTTTTGTGTATATTTCTTCTTGAAGGAATTTGTGTAATGTGTGTTACGAGATAGTGATTCTTATTATTCCGAGATATTGACTCTAATTCTGTTTACATTTGTGTAGTTTATTGATTTTGTGTGCGAGAATGGGGAAAGAATTAATGTGTATAAAAATGTGAGGTTTGTGGCATACAAAAGTACCCAAAGTCAAACATATTTATGGCTAAGTATCCACTTGATCTACGCCGGTAACAGAAAATTTATATTATGATTTAAAACATTACATAAAAGTGATGTATATTTAATTCAAATTTACAACCTCAGGTAGTCGTTGAAGAGAATACTCTAGATTATGGAGTTTCAATTCTATGCTTAGTAACCTAATCAAAAAAGGCAGGTGTGAAATCTATGAATTTGCCCTTGCAATAATTGTATCATAGTAATTGTTGATTAGACGGAAAAAGATCATATCTGTAAGGTATAAAATTTTTCAATTTCCATATAAAATTGGAAATAAATAACGGAAAACTGGAGTGTTATGAATTTCTAAGTAGGAGACCTAAACATTATACAATTTATACATAAGAAATTCACGTGATAATATTGTGTATTTTCTAATTAAATAAAGGGAATTATTAAAAATTGTGGATGTTTTATTTTTAATATTCTAAATTCAATCATAATTTATACCAGTGTAAGATTTATGGTCAGCCATTTTTATCGATATAAAGCTGTCGATACAAAATTATCGATAATATCGATTAAATAAGGAACGTCTCTAGAAACGAGCAGATTTATAGTAAGTTGGCAGCCTTGCGTATCATTTTTTCTGCGTAATGTTGGTACAAAATGTAATCCTACTGGGCTCAGGTATGTGTGCGTGAGCTCAAATTCAATGTACTAAGTGCCGCCTCTTCTTACGTAGTATATTACGTACTCTATGGCTGTGACTATAGTAAATACTGTGCTGTTTTTATGTGCAATTATGTTAGTGTATGACGCGTCTATGTGTAAAACGTCATTGAGTTTTAGTATCTAAGCATTGTCACGCTTCGAGATGAACTTGTATACATTCGGTTTCGAACTTGCTGGGATATTTGTATCAACTGGCAAAGGATTATGATCTATATATATATATATATATATAAGTCACATAACTTAGGCGGATTTACCAACCCCCTTTTAATTAAATCTACACTATTGCAAAATCTAATAATTTCGTATGTTTACGCGAATGTTAGCATTAAAATGAAACTATTTTGCGGATTTTATCGCGGTTTTATATTATAATTTTCTCCCAGCGTTTCGAAGACTGCAACCGTCGCGGTCGCGGGACGCCCTGGTGCAACATTGCAGGTATAGAAACCGCGATAAAATCAACAAAATAGTTTAATTTTAAAATTGCAATATCTATTTCTACGGCTAAGCAGATATGTACCGGTATTGCAGTGTTCCGATTTAAAAGACATTGTAGCCACTGATATTACAGGGTATAGAGACTTATTAACATATAATATGTCAGGGCGACAAGCGCACCGACCTGTGGAATGGGGGCGTTTGAAGAATTCACCACGGTATCCCCGGCCTATCGTAATAGGCGACTAATAGGGGCCACGAAGGGGTCGTCGGCGGGCAGCAGGAGGCTGTCCACCCCAGTGCATTTATGTGCATTCTTGCACATTTTCGGTTGAACCCCGGGATGGACGGCAGTGTGTAGTTGGCCTCATGCTGCCGTAGACACCGAGGGCGTCCTTCGGTACGCGGGGGCTTTTGAGCGCCCGCCCCATAAGGCACGGTTACCCCACCATAACCGTTCAGTCACCCCACGAAGGTTGGGCGGTAGTAATAAGGGACTTTCTCCGCGAAATAAAAAACAAGAAGGGCGACAAGCGCAGCTCTTTGATATTTAAATTTCGAATGCCATTATTACTGTTTATAAACGATTATAACGCTTTCCATCAGGGCCCTTATTCTCTATCTCACACGTTATTGTGACAGTGCGTAACAAGCACGCAACACAACGCGTCATGTTTAGGACTATAGAGATTTGGCTTACAGAATACCATTCCACGCACATTTCTCGAAGATAACATGACACGGCCGCGTTACGCGCTTACACTATCATACAGAATAAGGGCCCAGCACGCGATTGGCTCGGCATTAAACTGAAAAGCTAATTACGAGGGGTAATAGTAAAATGCGTATTTAATTTTAAACACGACAAATTTATGGTATATTTTGTTTCATAGTGTACAATGACGAAGTTATAAGTTGACGTGCCATCACGCGATAGACTATAATTAAGTTATGAGTTGCGACGTGGAATTAGTCTAAATTTGCGATCAACATTCATTAACGCTGACAGTGTGGCGTGTGAATGAATTAGTGATAAAATACCTCGGTTATGTAATAGCTGGTCAAATTAATATTTTAGATTATGTCGTACTCGTCACACGATTACAATTTTGTCTCCATTAAACAATAATTAATTTATCAAGTTCAAAGTTTATACTCCAAAATACCGACCACGATACGACAAACAGCATCAATGCCTGCATACCACAATAATTAAAAGTAATAATTTGTACATTATAATCCTCAAAATGATGTAAACAAACAAGTGCAGCGCGCAAGTTATATTACATCGAACTGTGAGTCTCGTGCGCGGCGGATGAATCATCGTGATAGTATCTACCTGCGACGGGTGATCGCTTCACTTCTGTACCCCGTTATTAGATGATAGCCATAAATTTATACATATATTTATTTAGTGTTTAACATTAAAACTTCGATTAAGACAAAACAACAAATAGGTATATACATATCATGCCCACATTTTTCCAAGAGACATATAGAATGTGAGAAATTTTATAATTTTGTAAAAAAATTTAAACGGTCGAACCCATTTGTTAAAATGTGCCAGCTCGACAAGTCCAGGAAGAATTAAAATGTAAACTGAAAGATAAAACTTATGATATTTTTAACTCGAAGAAAAAACCTAATTTTAAGTCATGATTAAAAGCTTTAGTAACCTTGGAGACCTATGTATTAAACATGCTGTTTTCCAATCAGAGCAAGGGCTAGAGTTCACAATAATATTATATCCACATAGCAATTGTAAGTATAAAATTTATTTTTTACTAAAATCGTTATGTATGCGTTTTCTTTAGGGGTAATACAGGCAGCCTATTAAATACGAGCGTCGCTGCGCGTTTTTATTCAATAAAAACATTGGCTGATGCCAATGCACATGTTTTAAAGCGGCACGTAGTAAACGCGCTACTGTCGGAACTTGAAGCTGTATACATTTCCATAATACTAGCGTTCGTGTGGTGGTCAA
This sequence comes from Manduca sexta, assembly GCF_014839805.1. Classification (NCBI taxonomy): domain Eukaryota; kingdom Metazoa; phylum Arthropoda; class Insecta; order Lepidoptera; family Sphingidae; genus Manduca; species Manduca sexta. The sequence continues at coordinate 4,622 of NW_023594535.1, read as the reverse complement.
AATGTGTATTCAATCATAATTGTTGTAGCGCGACGCGTCACTAAAAAGAAAGAAGTTTTTAATTCAGTTTCACTAACTTTAATGAATGTTACTCCATAACGCCGACATTTATAATCCGTTTTATTTATTTTTTTCATTTTAACTTCTAAACTTCTAGTCTCTATAGTATCCGACTACACTAACATTACAAATAAGATCGCCTGTAATCAAATGATGACTACAATAAATTCGCTTAACTGTGAAGCAGTATAGTATTGTAGAAGTTCGTTAGCACAACTACAAATTATTACGCCCAGGGTGCCTTTTCCAGCATCAAATTCGATATGGTATTACAGTTGTTCATAACGAAAAACCGCTTCGTGCAAAACACTTGATTTTAAATTTTTCAGCACGCCAAACTTTGTTAGGGGCTGTGTAGTCATGAGAAACTATAAAAACTAAAAGTAAAAATTTTGTAAATAATTTTAATTACGAAACGTGGTCCGTCGTATTTTCAGCAGTTTTCCATGGTAAAACCATTTATATTTTCATGTTAATAAAAATAATGATGTATATTGTAATAACGGAAACCTGAATTCCTAAAAACTGTACTTATATAGGAACTACTAATACATGCTACCGTAACAGAATTGTTTAGTAAGACTGACACGTCCCCATTTGGCTGAAAGTAGGTTTTACTTCCATATCAGAATTAGATTCAGTGTACTAGGTCAGTCTGCCCAAGTTCATGGCATCACCTATTTATTTTGATACTTTGACGGAAAATCTTGTCATGAGAAGCTGACATGCTTATGCATTAACGGCCTTAAATTAAACAAACGTTGTGTCGAGAAAATAGTAGTATTGGAATTCGATTACATCAAGATTTTTTGTGTGATGACTCAAGCGGCTATAATAAACTGACACATCGTCTACAGACAGATGAAATAGCATTTGGACCTTGACTAGATATTTCCAACACCGTGCGAATGAAATAGTGTGCTCAGTAAGACTGCACGTTTGATGTTCACATTCAGACAGACTTCACAGAGATACCTTAACTCCCGCAACATAATATAAATCGAATATGCAATCACTATTCTTATATTCCGGATTAAGAACCACATGTCGAATACCATCCGACTCAAAAAAATAACTTTACTAAAATTAGCCTAAATACAATTAAGTTTCCTAAAACTAAGGTAACCCGCGACATACTTTTTCAAGTTACGAGTTCTGTCTTCTCGTTTTACCTAACAGGCAATTTAAAAAAGAAATCTGTAAGGGTATCTGTTTATATTTACGCGGGTATGTTTATCTGTCACCTCACTAGGTACGTTTATCTGCTTCCTCACAGATTCGTAACTACCAATTTAAAATTACGTGAATTTAAATCCATCATCTTCGTACGTGATACAGTTTTGTACTCCACTTTGTATATCTATAATCCGTTTTACATGTCTATAAGAATGTGCACATAGGAACTAAATATTACATAAAACGCGAATTTTAAACGTGCTTTGTGAATGAATGCAGTAGATTCAGTTGCTTACATGGTCCTAAAGCTATAATATGCCTAATTTGGAATTTCTTAGCGTGCCATAATTTTCAAAGATCCAGCTTGCACTAGATAGACAAATTAACTACACTACACCTATTAAATTGTTACGATCAGTTTATTTATTCTCTTTGATCAGTCTGTTAGGTCAATAGATTTCACAAAAGCTTTGATAAAAGTTCATATTAAATGTCGGAGACATTCATCATTATCTTAATTTACAAAAATTACCACCTTCTTCCACATCTGGTATCTTTTTTGTTGTACTTTTTGTGAAACGCATGTTATGGAACTTCTTCTGGGCCCTTATTCTGTATGATAGTGTAGCCGCGTAACGCGACCGTGTCATGTTATCTTCGAGAAATGTGCGTGGAATGGTATTCTGTAAGACAAATTTCTATAGTCCTAAACATGATCCGTTGTGTTACGCGCTTGTTACGCACTGTTAATATAACGTGCGGGATAGAGAATAAGGCCCCTGTATCATTCACCGATTGTGAGACTACCTCATCCACAATTATTTTTTTCATGACAAGTTGCACTTTTTCGTTTAATGCTTTAAAAATTCGAACGCAGTCCATGTCTACTTCGGTTGAATGAACCTACCCATATTTCATCCGTTTTGCTACAATCAAAATAGCAAATACCCAATCAATATACTTTTTTCAAGTAGAACTTTATCGTGCCAGTTCGGCTAAGGCGGAAATTAATAACTGTTTGGTTAAATATGTCCGGATTGATTATTGAATTATCCACTCAAACTAAAGTTCGAACTGAGTGTCCATAATAATGATGACTATTATAATAAGTTTATTTTAGAATAGACCTGGCGCGACAGGGATGTTTATTACATTCGGCCATTAATGGCAAATATGGACAAATTGCAGTTTAAAACAGTATAAGTTTCACACAATAACAGGAATTTGTAATGATTAAATGCAAGGAAAACATAAATAATTCAATGTAATAGTTATTAATTTTTTTAGCATTTTTTTAATAGGTATAAAAATATTGCTAATTGAAGTTTTGGTTTAATCAATAAAATAGACAATTCTGGTTTCAACCAAAATGTTCCAAATGTAACCATTTAAAAAAACGCTATCACATAAAAATAAAAAGTACTAACCATATATTTCGAAATCTCAATTTCAAGACGTGGAAAGATGAATTACTGCTATATGAATCTCGTCGACAATTTCGCTAAGAAGCAATTACCTGGCATGTTGTTGTACGGTACAATATTGCTCTATCGGTTACTTTATGACAAACGCTCATTAACATATAAACGAGGCGGAAGGCATGTCATAGGAGGAGCCTTTCCAAACTATTACTAACTGGCGAAAAAGAAACCGAGGTGCCTTAAATAGCGTACTTAAGTACGATATTTTTGTTAAACATACAATATTATAACCTCGTAATAGAAAATGATTGAACTCTTGCGACATATAAATTAACTTTAGCGTATTTATTTATTGAATAGAGCATAAGACGAAGATACAAATTACAAGTTAATTTAAACTCGGTAATAGTTAACGCTTAAGATTACAAAACTTCCCCAAGGCCATTTCCAACTTTGTATATTTATAAAGTGAACGCTATGTAATATAATTGAAGTTCATTATATTATATTATATGCAATTACTCAATTTCTGTTAGTGCTCATAATATCGAGTATCGAGAGTAACATATATTCCTAATTTTGATTTTAATGCTGTCCTAGCTCATCTTAACATGGAATAGTGTCTGAGATAAATGTAGTTTCATGTATGTGTGTAAATATTTACATAATATTTTTTAATAATATAAATAATTGCCATACATAATGTAACGCGTTCAGAATAAATTGCTCCACTAAAGTAGTAATTGTTAGTCCGAAGTATGCTAAGCTCGACCTTGAGTCCATTTGTATTTTCCTTGAGAAAATCTCATTGGACGCAACGTGGTTGGAGTGGAGCGTTCATCCTGTTCTCTATGATTGGTCATCGTTTAGTTCCCCAAGAGGATCTATTAACTTGAGTGACAAATAACCGATGTGTTATCACCTTCAATTGAAAAGGATTGGTGTGACGGGTCTCACATATTGCGCGTTGTAACGATACAGTGATTACACTAAATTAATATTTTGGGCGAAAGAATTGAAAAATAGCGGCTGGTGAATTAATCGAACCAAATTTTTGAGTATCACATATTTACACATCAGGCGGTACCTGCGTGTCTCACTACGATTCAGTAATCCAATATCAAATTAGGGTATATAATAATATAGAGTATGTAATAATATAAATATTACGATATAAAATTGTTACTGCTTCTCTGATAGCGACAGACAATCATATGAATAATGGTAAAATGGTACAGTCGTAAATAGTTATCATGTACTAGTAAAATTAACAAATTATGGCACTAAGTTATAAGACAAATACAGTTGTTATTTTAATTAGAACACGTAAGTTATCACCAAATTAAAGTAAATTACCAAATAACAAGACACAATTTTCATTATAATATTTTTATTAACTCGATTCAAAGAGAATTATGCACTGCTCCAGAGAAAAAGCTTCTTAAAAAAATCACATATGTAATATGTATACATATTATTATATGTGTTTATTAAGGTTCCATGTCGACCTTGACGACCTTGTTTATACTAAAAAAAAGTGGGCAGCCGCAGCCGTCGAGGTTTATTTCAAAACAATTATTCAATGAGAATAGTTTTGTTGTGTGAAATCGGTGTTGTGAAATTATTTTACACTTGATGTACACACAGACATGTTACGTGAAATAAGTGAGACTACAAATGAAAGTGTGTAAGGACAGCTAGTTGATGAATTGAATCTGTAAATGCAGGACGAATGCAAGCGCGGGAGTGACTGCGGCGCCTAGTCTATGGCGTTTGAGGGATGCGCGCGGCCGGGACGGCCGGGAGGCGTGAGGGGTTAGTTGCGCCGGTGCATATGCGCTCTTGCACTCCATTATGCGGCGCTTCACCTGTCGTTGTCGGTTGGTTTTGAGAAGGCGCGCGTGGAAGGAGCTCGGCGTATCGATGGTGTGCTGGCGAGAGAGGGCGCGTGGGGCGCACTCACGG
>NW_023594534.1:0-13602 GCF_014839805.1 Manduca sexta | reverse complement strand
CATAGAATAATACTTGATGGTGTCAATTTGTTCATACTATGAAAATATTTGAATAGAATAACTACTATAGATGTTCAATATGTTCTTGATTCAATACCTCACATTTGGCATGCCTCGGGGGTCAATGATGTGTGAATTGAAGCCAATTAGCTTGTCTTAAGTTCACACATGTATCAAATAACCATGTTTGTTGGCAATTTAGGGTGTGACCTTGGATATTCTATTTTGTAGTTCAATATGAGCAACTCCTATGTCTGTACTAGGCCTTTTCCATACTAAGGCTATAGTGAAAATCAAATTTTACTGGCTGTATTTGAACAAACTTCGACAGTAGCTCATACAAAATTGAAGACTCCAGCAACATACAGTTACTAATATGCATAATTGCGGTCTGCTAATAATTCTAATAATAATACGATTTTACATAAATTACGAAAGAGAACCTGTTAGGACTCGGGTTATATGGATATGCCACTGCTGAGAGACGCATGGTTATATAAAACACCAATTACAGAGTCACGAGCGAACAATAGGGGACTGGCCTATGCTTGATTTTGCACATTATTCTATATGTAATGGTTAATAATACGAAAAAGAAGCATTTCTGCGGAAACTGCATAAAAATTGGTTAAAAAATGAGCGAGCAATTCATATTTAAAATATTGTAATGTGTAGAAGTGGGCGCGATGTGGGGATATCGCTTCATCTCTTTCTTTCGCACGCGTCGTAATGCCCGATGACGTCACACGTGGGTATTGCGCCTCGTTTCTGTTTCTTGTTACTTACCCCTTCTACCGAAATTGAAACATTTGTAACTTGTTGATTTTTACCGGATTTTAATAATTCTTTCTGTTTTATAATTTATATTATGTAAATATTTGATAAAAGTAAAGAACAAAAATGAGTCCGGTACCCTATTGGTCATAGGACTAGTAAAATATTTCGTAGCGAATAACTATACAATAGAACACAATTCGAACGGACTACATCGCCATCGTATTTGCAATGATAACGAATGAAAGTGCGAGTCTAATAGATCGCAGTTGTCATGCGGCCTACTAAAGATGTAGAGGAATAACTGGATACAAATGCGTCATTATGACGGGTTTTACTGGATACGCTGCTTTCCGTAGAGTACTAATATAATGCCTGCCATTAAAATAAAACAATTTGATTTCTGTGTAGATTGGACCGTCAATAGCTTAAAAAATGTGTAATTGTAAAATGCAGGTAGATATTGTAACTTTGACTTTTCGGATGACCAACTTAGTCCTCTTGTGACCACGAAGACTCCAGTCTTTGAAACGTCGAGAGAATTATAATATAAGAACCGCAATAAAATCCGAAGTAAAATAATTTATTTCAATGTTCAGCATGAAACCTGTTTTATTAAAGAATAAAGTCAAGTCTAGGTTCAACTTAGTTTTAGAATTCTACAACTGTGAGTGAACTGAGGTTTATTTATGCTGTTGAAATTGTCATTATTCTACGAGCTGGTCGCTCACTTGATGGTACACGCCACAACTGCCAATATAGAGTAACAGAGCTCAGAACTTCTATTTACACAGTGCCGCATGGTACTGCACTGTCTTCGTCAATCTGAGACATTATAATGCGTTAAGTCTCATAATGCCCAGTAATTATACAGGCTTATGGGTAATGTCTTTCAATCTGTCACAATAGTACTTTCCTAAAGACGATTTGCGCCAATAATGGACATAGCGGTCATTCACACCCGTATGGATTTTCGCGTCCGAATAATTTAAATACCTAACAATTAGCAACACAGACATCCATTCTCGAACAATTGACACGTAAAACAGTTTTCTCGATATGAAAAGATGGTCAACAAATCTAGAATAATATTGTACGCAGATCGTACCGTCGACGCGTTTTGACGATTTACTTATATGAGCATGTGTTTACAATAGTGGTTATTGCGGTCGGGTTATGTAACGGGATCGCGGCTTTGATCGTAATCGTGATGGCATTTTGATCTAACAGCCTCTATATGTGGAAAGGCAGTTTAAGAAACATCTATAATCTGACCTATAAATAATATGCTAATTTTATTCATAACAGATAATTAGTATTATGTTGATGCTGATAGGCTGTGTTGAGGACGCGTAGGCAACGCTACACAATTTGAAATGTCAAATGTAATTGAATTAAAAGCAGCTGTAGCGATAGCATACATACGTTGCATGTTGCTGATTGGTTTGTAAACTTAAAAATAGGTCTATACCAAGAGTCTCATCTGCCCTTAAAAATTATCTCCACGAACACCCACAATGCTAGAAAAATTGTGGGGTTACCTCAAAAACCTCTAGGTATCTTACTAGAACAGCTCAAATCGGAAGCTCTGAAAGACTATTTTGCATACGGGTTTCTGATCTACCGTAAATGAGCGCTAAAAGGGGTATCAGGAAATTCATCCAGTAATAGGGCTATATAATATTAAAAATATAATCTAAATAGTAGGTTATTCTATTAAGGTTGGTAAGGGTGCATAATAAGGGTTCAAAGCCTTTCACGGATAAAGGTATACCGGAACGATTTAAATCGGTCAACGCGTATAGAGGCATCGATGTGAAGTGACCGTACTTGTGTCCGTTTATCCGTTCAAAGAGTTCTCTCGCAGCCGGGATTTGCAATTAAGCGTCAAACGAATAGAAGAGGTTTTGGATGATTTCTTTTTGTAGAATAATACTAAATGTGCGATGTTATTGACTTGCAGATATGGGCAGTAATTGTTCATAAAATTTTCGTATGAAAATTAATTCTTCAAGTTCAGCACCATTGTGATTATTTTTTACAAGGGTATGGTAGAAATGACCCCACTGCACCTGATGGTAAGTGGAGTAGGGTTCAGATAGACTTGACTGACGACGGTCCCCTCGCCATTCAACACGATTATGCGCGCCCGTTTGCAACCGAATGTGCACAGTCTGATCCCGGAACGAGACACTTATTTGGGCCACTATGGCGGATTTTACACCATGTGTATGGTGGTCGTTGTCAGGGCGGATACAAATATCCTACCACAATGAAAGATTAATTTAATCAATTTTTAGAGTAAATACGTAGAATATTCAGTTCAATTATTCTGCGATCATACTTTTAAGATTGAAAGATTGTTCAATAGCAATTACAATAGTTCTTCGAATGTACTAGAGGAAATCGTCACAAACTATTCCACGGTTGACAGTAACAAATTGATTGCGACTGACGTTGACAACTCAGGTATCGGTAGATGCGATCAGCGTATCATTAACGCTGTACTTTGTAATGTTTGCAGTAATTACTACTCGCTTAAATACAGTAGCGTCTACATTGTCTTTTACCTTAGATAGTCAATTTAATACGACTTACGAAGTAGAATCAGGCGCCTTTCTCGTCCCATCATTAAGTTAAAACCGCTCTTGCCTGGACCATTAAAACCTCGTCTACTTTGGAAAAGCCGTGGATGCGTCTTCGAGAAATCAGTGGATGCGACTAGCGTAACATTGGTAGTTGCGATACGTGCGTGCACGTTGGGATCTCGTTTGTCATGCGCGACGGCTCGAACGCCGGATGGCAACTGATTCGCGGTATCCGCCGCAAGCCACGAGATATCGACGGTGTCAGGGAAAAATGTTTTAATACAAATGACAAGATATCGTTCAGTCGGTGGCAAATGATGCTACTAGAAACGCCAGAATATTAAATTTCAAAGCAATGCATAGAATAAAACACAAACAAACATACTGCTATTACACAATGCTTGTAACACAAACATTAAACGTTGAGAGTTAGTATGTTTTACAAGTAGTTACACAGTGAAACTCACAAAATCAACTGTCTTAATTGTTTCAGTTCTAACTTCTAAGTTCTTTCTAAAGTTTCGTTCGAGATTGCTACATTTTGAAGCATACGAAACCGTCAAGTTTACAATTTAGATATATGTATAACATGTGGTATGTTTGCACATACGCTCCCGTATTAGTTAATGAATGAGCCGGTATTTGATTAGTTTTATAGTGATTGTTTAAAAAGCGTTTTAGACAAATTGGGTTGATGATGATTATGCAAAAATAAATTTTATTAAATACTTTTAAGAATATCGTAAATGAGAGTGACGTAACAACTTCATCAGGATATAGTTTTGTTGTTTTTTCGTTAGTTAGTGTCCCTGAGAAACATTGGTTTAGAATATCTGTAATTTTATAGGTAAGTATTTGATAGTATTTTGGTAGTGAATTATCAGAAAAATCAATTGTTCTAGTGGCTAGTAGAACGAAGCTAAATACGTCTTCTACGGATTTGTCACCATTCGCCAGTACCCCAAGCATCCAGACTCCAGAGTTAGATGGAAGTGCTCGTGCATCCATCATTCGTGTACCAGTGCAAAAACGGGGTTGTTACAGTGAAATCCAAGTAGGTATCAATTACCAAACATGTTGCACTATCTGTATTGTTCGATCAATTGTTCTTCACACAATGAGAACGTTGCATTCTCCGTGGCCGTCACGCTTCGCTCATGACTTGGCCACCGGCTGGGCAGTCGGCGGTGGGTGTGCGTCACGGACGGAAACCTCGCGTGCTCTCGCGCACTCAGACCCGTTCACAGGGCAGTACCAATCGATGTCGGAACTGTGTTGCACGTGTATTATGAAAAAAATATAAACGACCAAGTGTTTGTGCCAGTGTCTGGAATCGATTTGAAAAACGAAATCGATTGTAAATCAGTGTTAATCGGTTAGTGTGTGAATGTGTTTGTTTGAAATGTGCTTTTTAAGGTGGGTAGTGTTTTTGATAGTCGTCGCTGGTGCGTAACGCAGGAAGACATTTGTTGTTACGAGCGTAATGAACCATGCTGAAGAATGAAACTCGAAAGATTAAACACATAAATCAAATGAAATGTTTCGCGCGCGCCAAATATTTCTTATACAAATGAACAAGCATAGAATATAGGTAATTAGCAACTACCAATGCTGCATTAAGCTCTCCCCATTATAAAATTATCACGTTTATTTCGTTTTAAATTAAAACTGTTAGTACATCCGAATTTCTTATAAGTTCCAATACATTTCTAGCAATACAGTTTTTTTATTGGGGATTACTTACAATCAGGTTAATAATCTGTTTGGTTGCTTACATTCGAATACCGTTTTGGTTAAATACTACAGTAAAACACATTGAACTTCGAGTGTAATGCAGAAGAACGTACATTAAATAGAAAGTAAACGGAAGAGTAGAAATGCGTTGCCAAGTCGCTGGGCGAGAGAATGTGTTGTGGTTGTCTGATTCTTAGTAAACATTCCTGCAGTATGTATGAATCAAGTAATAACAAACAATACGCCATGAAAGTACTTCACAACAGCTTAATAAGTAAAAATTTTAAATTCGGAGGCTCTCTTTTCACATTTAACAATTCAGATTAAAAGGCGTCAGCTGCTTTTAATGAAAGGTAAACTTTACGGTCGAGGCGGTGTTTCATGTTTTTTCTTTAAATGACTAGCAATTGCGACGACATTGACACGTTTTTTGTTCAGTTGATTTAGGTTTCTGTCCTCGAAGGCATTCCTCTTTATAAGCTTTAATGAATCATAACAAATGGTTTTGTAGTTCAAACAACTAACCACTTATAAAACTTTGCTCTTTCAACAATTTTGCATTGGGTCCCTTCTCCATGTCATGTATGAATCTGCAACCAAATTCGCGAAATCTAAAACTTTTGCAAAAGTATTTTGAAAGGAATTTAAGTAATAGCATTTTTCCCAATTACTACAGCATTAAACATGACAGTTCGCATTTGTCTGTGACAAATATTCAATAACAATCAGAATAACGTATAAGCAAGTCTATCACGAAAGCACGACGTGGGAAAAATGTATTTTAAGTCCGGCTGTTGGCCTGTGCCCTCGCAATAAACGGCCTCGTTCACACCACGATATGGCTCGGTACTGTGCTTGCCAACCATACTGTAGCATTTTGTATATTTTCATTGGCTGTAGGCACTTGTATACATTTTTTTGTATAGCGAATACCACAAGTGGAATATTGACGAGCGATAGCATCTGTTTTGGCTTGAATTGTCTAGTAAGATTTAGTACTTCCCATTTACTTTTTACTAATATAAATATAAAGATTCTATCTTAAGCAGTATAAAATTGTATCGAGAAAAACTGATTCACAAACGTTGCTCAGCCTATCATATTACTAATTATAATTTTTGCAATGTTCGTGAGATCCTAATCTTTTAGATGTCCTTTGATATAGCTACTGCAGAATGTTTTCAGTGAACTACAAAAGAACATGCAATTCACTGTATCATTAAAAGGAAGATTAGTATCGTCTTAAGACAGTTATGACTTATGCCTGTTAATTGGTCAACGAAAATTATGAATTATCAGGGTCCGAATAGATCGAATTAAAAAACGGAATAATTGACGTCGCGTATTCGCTATGCTTAAGAATTTGTTTTGGGTCATGTAACAGAAACCATTCGTGTTTTTTTGTGCCATGCTTCATAGCTTATTTCTCGTCCATGTGTTTAAGTACTTTGAAAGAATCCAGTTTGAAAAGTATATCTGCGAAAACGTATTGCTAACTGGCTTTAGTGTTTCTTGGAAAACTCGTGCCTATATCGGCAGTCGAATGTCACGTTTTAAGTTAAGTAAACAAAAGGGTTTCTTTTTAAATATTTTAAGAGACTTCGTTGGCATTTTCTGGCATTACATTTTCGTAACAAAATTATAATTTAGTGAAACCTCGTATCTGTCTCGAGAACTTTCTGTAATTCGTATATTTTTATCTTAATTCTCGGCTACATAGTTGATTGTAAAATTTAAACATGTGCTGTGTAGATTACAAAAACCTTGAACCGGTTACATTGTTGTCGGGACCTCTGATTGACCCCATTAATTTCAACGATGGTACATTTGACAATTAATATTGAGGTTTCTAAGCATACTTTGAGTTTTCAAGAGACACTCCACAATTGGGCCGAATCCAAATTCACCTGATTTCTTAATTTAAGTGCTGCAGTCACAAAAACTAGATTTATTAGAGTTCAGGTTTACTGACCCTCTTTTAAAGGAATCGATAGCTAAGAAAGAGAGCAACATTTTGCTAATAAAGGAACAACCGCAGAGCTCGTTGTCAGTCGAGCAATACATTTTAGATAAACATCGTACTATTTCACGGGTTTCTTCATTAATTGAAAATATATCGAATGCATTGAAAAATTTATACGTTATACCGTTTATGTAAATTAGGGGTACATTATGATAAATGTTGATATTATCTGATTAATATCCTGTTTTAATATATATATATATATATATATATATATATATATATATATATATGTGTGTGTGTGTGTGTGTGTGTGTGTACGCCAATGTGACCACAATGCACATGATGTCAAGTGAGTGAGGTCCTATAGAATGTCGACTGATGAGACATAATTACCTGATAAGCAATCAGGCTGCTCCCGGAACGCGACACAGTTACTTGGGCGACTACGGTGGGTTTAACACTTTGTGTACGGTGGTCGCTATCCGGGCGGATATAAAATATATCCTACTACCAGCAATGCAAGTATTTTTGAACTTAAATGTATATAATCTTATAATAGATAATTAAAAAACAATTTTAGCTTCTAAACAACATACTTTTGTCATTGTGAAATCTGTTTATTATTAACTATGAAGCTCCAGAAGTCTCCGCGTTTTCCTCATTCCTGTCGAACCGTTCTTGGAAATTCGATGGTTAATATAAACCAGTCGAGATTTTTCGATTGCCTCATCGAAGTTTTATTAAAGTTTCCGTTTTATTGGCTTATATGGATTCCTTATTAGTTTTGTTTCATCGAGGAATATGAAATTGTGATTTCGTGATCATATAGTTCTGCGTTTAGTTGGTATCTAATAAATAATGAAACGAGCGTAACTTCTATATAATGTTTGTGTACAATGTATATACCTATATAACATAATTTTAGTAGAATCGAAGAAAAATATACATATACTGAACCATACTACCTTCTTTTACACGAACTATTGCTAGTAGTGTATATTATTGAGCACACTCAAATAAGTAGTAGAGTAATTTTGGTGCCTAATCCTTCTGGGTACTGCCTTGGTTACGTAATTTAAGCAACTATTGTATGATCATTTAACACTTGTCGATCTGTACATATTAGTTTAATTACAACTAGATCATTTTCTGAATCAGTTAGATAGTTTAGGGTTGTCACTGTTTGCGCGTGTGAAATTAAACAATAGTCTATCTTATGATAAGGTGGTTCAGCTCATATTTTGTTTAAATTAAGATGCGTTCTGCTTATGTTTTCTTTTTAACGTACCGTTTTACCATTGTTTCAGGTTATGTGTGCGTGCAGTTAGATAAGCGTCAACACTAGTGCGATAGGGTTGTTGACAACAATCAGCGTTGTGGAATGATTCCTGTGTGTTGGCGACTTGTTTTACATGTAAGTATTAGCATTTATTAACTTACTAGCTGACCCGACAGACGTTGTCCTGTCTTAACTATGTATGCACGCGCGCATTCTTTCGATCGCTGGCAGTTATTTCAAACCACTGACAATTATGTAAAATTAATATTGTCGATAAGTTTTCTTAAATTTTCTAATTTTCCGCGCAATTATTTGTTTTTTTTTCTCTCATAAGGACCTTCAAGGCAATAACAAACACAACAAAAAAATAGTGAAATCGGGCCTAGTTGTTCACGCGTGATGGCGTGTCCAAGGGAAATTGGGATTCATTAATATATATAGATTATTATAATAAATCGAACAGTTGCGTAGTCATCGGTGAGTTTGCGCCTGTCAGTAACTTATGGTCATACAAAATTTATGAATCGATATCCTTCTGTTTCTGAAAGAGCACAGTCTAGCCGCCACCAAGGCCTAACTTTTGCTCGGCTGTGATTTATCTTACCCGTGGGCAGTATCGTTTTCTGCAATGAAGGTTCACAAGCAAATGGGTCACCTGATGCCAAGTGATCGCCCGTCGCTCGCGATATCCGAATGGCGATGTATACGCTGCCATATAAGTTGTAGGATGTGGGATAGGAGCTTGGCCCTCTGTTATATCCACCACACGAAACTTTTGGCTTGGCTTTTGGTGCGATATTGGCTCTACCCGTTTGACTCGGATAATTCTTGTAGACAGATATGTCTACAGCGTGACTGTAGCGAAAAGAAATGAGTATATAGTGTTTAAACCGTGCACTCCTACTATTAAAAACACATAACTTTAACACAGTGACTTCTCCATAGAAGTAATTCAATTTCTAGAGCTTATTGACTCCCCATGACATTTACGTGTACCCAGACATATAAAGGTCATTACTCGGTTTATGATATGTTTTACCAATGTATTAAATGAAATGTATGTTTCCCACGAGTGGCGTACGAACGGTATTAATGTCTGACTAATTTTTATTACCACTTGTGGTTAATGAATGAGTCTGAAAATGTAATGTTATTTTCAATTAAAATCTTATAGTTTCTTTAATAAATATATAAAATATTTTGTCAACGCCTGCGAAATCACGTTGGAAAGTAGTTCTGTATTTTTAAATTGACCTCTTATGTTACCAGACAGCACATCTAAGCAGGCGTAGAAGACGTTTCCATAGAAATTTTCTTTACCTTAGTTTCTGTCACAGTAAACTGACTTCATTCGAACTGATAAATACAGTGTAGGAACTAATTCAAATAATTTCGACTGAAAGACTCCGTCGACGGTCTCCAATATTATGCCCACCTGTCTTACTAGAATCTAAATGGAGGAATGCTGACGCCCAAACGTGACTGACTGACCAACAAATCCAATAATGCTGGACAAATATGAAACGAACAATGTCAATACATCGCCGATGTCACTATGGCGAATTATTTCGTCGATAATAAACTCTAATGGTGATTCCAAAATAATAATACGAAATAACTTTGCATACAGTCGAAAAGACGATTAAGCGGCTCACCTACTAGCCCTCGGGTTTTAATAAGCGTCGATGTACGAGCTAAACCAATTAGTATTCGCCGTGTGTGCGACAGTTGTACGGGTGGTGCTTGCTCACGGCTAGGGTACGGTCAACGAGCCTGTTTTGTGTATGTTTAATAGTTGTCAACACTTGTATACATTGTTTTAGTGTTTTATATGGTTTATGGTTGTTTGATTGTTGCAATTCTATTCCGTTGGAATTAAGTCGTATAGCAGTGAGGATGATAAATGGATTTAGGGACATCGTGGTTGTGGGATTGTAGAGATCTCCAAATTCGAATTCGTATTTGACGTTTCCTTATTACTTATTTTGGGATAGAGCTCTAAGGCGATATAGATACATTATTGTTTGTACATAAACTCATTCTCAATATAAAATAGGTTCAGCAATATGTTACGGACATTACGTAATAATTTGTAAGCGTTGATGATGTTAATCCATATCATTAATACTTACTGTTAAACCACTTAAATACATTCACATATAAAACGGCTTTAATAAAATTTAAAAAGCAAACAATTTTCTTTCACTTTTTTCTAAGATTTATTCACCGCCCAAGTGCATACAGAAGCGTGTAAAGTTGCGGCAAGTCGAACGCCACTCGGATTGTGAAAACAAGCCATCAAATGTTTTAAAACGTAAACACGAGCCGCGGTGGACACAATGGCCGATTGACTTGCAACTTTATTGCCGTCTCGTAAATCTTCGTCAAGGAAGTAAGGGTTACGTTGGTTTAGAAAATAGTGAAATGGAGCGTAATATGTAATGCAAGAAATTTGTGGTATATTATATTATTGTGGTGTAGTAGGTTGATTGGTTCGTTATATAGCATTCTCCTGTTTTACCCAATTTGTATGTCTCAAGTTAACCTTTAACTCCGACGTTTTTGATGTGTGTGGACCGTATGCATTCGTTAAACAAAGGAGAATATCGAAGGAAAGACATTCTATAAAATAAAATACGTTAAAAGAGTTCTTAAACATATTTGGTTGTGTAAATAGTATCTGTTTATTATACAGATAGATAGCAGTACCATATTACAAAATATTATGTGCAAAACTTCGAGTGGATAAATACCATTGAGTTATTTATATCTTCGATATTAGAAGTATCTATAAAATGTATCGAATCATGGTAATTTTTTTGGCATCGTTTTTATGGATTCTGTTTTATTTATGTACATCACATTCTTAATTATATTGTTTTGGTTCTTGTAAATGGAGGTCTACGACCTGTTCGCAAGCAATATCGGAGCTTACGGCTCCGTCAATTACCTTAACGATTACGCAAGTCATTCCCGAAAACAAAGCCATTACGTGACCACTTAAACTTAACCCCTTAATGCTTGTATTGTCAGTATCTACGCCATTTGTGTCTCCTTTCGTGTAAATTTTGGTTAAAATAGCTTTTAATGCGATTAAGCTAAAATTAAACTTGTGCTCAGGATCAAAATCCATTTAATTGTGTTATCTCAAGAGAACAATATGTAGACGTTTACCTTATCACGACGTGCTAGTATGGGCATATTCATTATTTATGAACTCTACAATTTTAAGGCTATTTGATTTTTACAGCAGTTAGTGTAATGAGGTGAGGTGTCGTGTGACGATCGTCGCATGTCGCTTGTCGCTTGCCGCGGATTCGTAGTGACCCCGTCATCGGCATGGTTACAGAATGAATGGCTATTTAAGGTTTATTAGATGGGAATTTTACACAGCGTATCGATAGGAGTTAACATTTTTTTGACAATTGTTTGACATCGAAATGTCTGCTTATCAGTTCGTGGATTATAGGTGATAGCTTAACATGTGTGTTTGTTTAGATTTCGAAGACTTAAATAAAGGTTTATTAAAAAAAATAAGTTACTTTACAATGAGACAACAACCGCATTTATCTAACGAAATATATCTCAATAGCATTATTTATCTACCTACTACAACACCCCCCATCCGCTGCTAGTAACTGAAATAATTCTAGTAAAAGCGACCAAGGTTGACAATATTCCAGTAATTTAAAAAATTACCAGTTATATTATTATCAAATCAGGAACCAGTGATGGCCACAATACTGATTAATCTCAGGATGCACTTATTGCCGCTGGATTAAGCTATTCACATTTTATAGTTTAATCAACGTCGTCCTACACAAATCTGTCTAGTGCTTACTCCACTGCATACGACCTTCACCTGTTACTACTTCAACCAGTCTGGTTTTATTTTAGAACTCCTTTAATATTCCTACTGTCTGAATGCCAGTATCGAAGTTGTTTTACTTGGGTGACTTGTCGATGTAATAAACATTGTTTTCAACGTTGTTGAATTGCGCTTGATTATTGGATGATTTTTATTTGTATTCAATGATGGCATAAGCGTTAATCTTTGGGTTTATCTTTCTCATAATAAATTTCTCCTTCTTCTTGCGTCTTCCTCCTCAATTCTGAGGGTCGTGACCACTTCTCACCAGCTTCCGCCGTATGATATCACGCCTTCGATCCCGGCTGTTAGCCACCTGTATTGCATCGTATACAGATGTATCAAGATTTCTCCTACCTGAATAAAATTCTATTTTAACTACGGAATCCCCTTGTTTTAGATACTCATTACATTAAAACTGTGTTTCAAGTTGCTTTGAATATTCTAATATACTACAAATAAATTTTAAGGTTTTCACTTAAGGGTTTATTATTTTATTTCTATGACGTATGTACTCTGTCAATGACCTGTACTTACTTAAATGAACGGCTGAAAATCTATTATGGAATGTATTTCTACTATTTTAACTGTATTTTACTGATTACTTTCCTTCATAAAGGTTTTCTAACCAATAATAAGCCACTTGTTTGCCCTAGCACTTAAATTCGGAGCATTTGTGGCGCCATTTGATGTCATAAATCAGTCGACTGAAATCCCACTCAGGGTTGTCAGTTACAATAATAAACCCATAACGCGACGACTCGAGTGCCACGAAATCATGACTATTGGCATTAGATGAACCCTGACGCTAAAAATAATCCTTTTAGTAGCAGTGAAAGCGTCAGCCCTGTTTGGACAAGTGTTTACGTCAAATATACGAGCTTCATGGGACGGTTACAGTACAGTTTGACGACCCCGCACATGTGTTTATCCTATAGAAGTGTTGCGAACTACATAATTGTTTATGAATGGCCAAAGGAGTCGAGCGACGGTTTAAATTTAAGTTTTAATGAAGCTGCCGCTGTTATGGGAATTTTTAATATGTCGTTCGCGGAACACGGAGTTCTTTGTTTTATGTATGTGTGTGTTACCTAATGTTTTTATATTATTATGTAAGTCCCGCTGCGGCAACATTGTTCGTGACCTTATATGTCTTTAATCGATTTGTAGAGATCTTCGAGTCATTAATCAAACGAGGTTTGTGCGATCCGTCTGTGCGACCGTCTGTGCAGTATTCCTTGTTTTGACTTCAAACGACGGTTAAAATGTAATAAGGTTCATTTCTTCTCGTTGAATTAATGTGACGTCACTGGAATCTTCATACCTAGTAGTTTAAAAACGTAGCAGTCGTCGGCTGACATTATTCTATTTATTGCAATGTGTTTTATTGTTT
>NW_023594533.1:0-13618 GCF_014839805.1 Manduca sexta | reverse complement strand
TTTTCAGGATTATGACAGCGGTATCCTGTGGATGGGGCATCTAGAAAATTCCATCACGGCATACTTTGCCTGTCGTAAAATGCGACTAATTGGAGCTTTATGGGGGTCGCGGGGCGAGCAGGGGAACTACTTTTAATGAGGCAATCCGAGACGGACGATAACGCTAGCAGTTGGTTTCCCGTTGTCCTAGACCATCTTTCTAAATTCGGGGCGGAATTTGTAACTTTTGCTGCTACAAATTACTTGGAGCCGGAGGGTTTTGCTGAAGTTCTTAATTGATTTGTATAGATTTGTTCTCCTACATATGTAAAGTCTCTGCTTATGAATACGTATTTAAATTGTTAATATCATCATTGCTATCGAAGCCACGGCTATCTGTAATTAGCTCGTAAATTTGTATTTAGCTAAGCTTTGTAACCTGTTTTATAATGGATAAGTATTTGAGGTACGGGGTGGCGAACTCCCCCTTCCAGTTGCAATACTACATGAGTAATAATTGTAACATCATGAAAGAAAAATGACTGTGGATCATATGATCATACGGCGACATTACGCCGGGACGTTTATGATTGTAATTGTAAATCTTTGTTTATCCTCAAGTTTCCATTCCTGAGGCTTGGCCCATCAGAAAAAATCAGAAGACCATCATGGAATTTTGTAGATACTGGCGGTTTAAGGTTAAGTCAGAAGACTTTCTTTAAACCGTCTATTGTCTAGCCATCCTCTCGGACTGGTAGTAGCGATCATTTCGTTTTCCCTCGTAAAAAAGATATAGTGAACCTTTTGGCTGCTTTGAATTATGTTTTATTATCTTTTAGGGCACCTGCAATTCTTATTTTAAAAAAATAATGTAATTATTAATTTCACAGCAATTAATATATAACAATATGTATGGCTATAGATGAGGTTTTGTATAAATCAACATTTTTGTTAGATTTATGAATAGATCGATTAACTAAACTATCCTTTAATCTAAATAAGTTTGAGTCATTTTTCTATTTTAGAGTTTTTTTTCAAAATCCTTTTTATTAAGTGGCATATAGAGTGTAAATATAATAATTGTCTTACAGCATAAATGGATTAACTCAGACAGAAACTACTGTTCACCGAAAGCCAACTTGAAATAATAAATGTATAGCGTTAATTAATTTGGTGAGTGAGATTTCCGGAAAGTTCAACATCCATCGGCTCCCTTATTCGTCGGTGTCGCATACACGATTCTTCTGTAGTTGCGGGTGTTTATTAACAATGGAGAATACACATCTGGTCACCCGCTTGCACGTTATCTGGCTAATATATATGACCGTAAAAATCTTCTTATTTTAAGTAAAGAACTGTTTTAAGCTTATATTATGGTCTCAATTGTCTATGAGTAGATTACGATAAATACCTCAGTGTCCAAGTCTAAAAATAGCATGTTTACACATAATTATTTATTTGTTAAAACATACCTAGCAGTCATAATCTTTTACGACGAAAATACGTCTGAATCAATGCACATATTTACTATGCATTTAATATTTTATTACAAAACATTTTGTCATAATAGTCCCGAATTTAATTATAAGAAATTTTAAGTCGGAAAATAATGCGTAATCTTGCAAAATACAAATAATGTTATTATTATTTATTATGTAAGTAAGAGTTTAAATAGTATTTCAGTCACTCATAAGTAAAGGAAATTCTTATCTCGGAATGTGGCACAGCGCACGCAAAAGTCGGGGGCAAACACATGTTATAAATAAATAATGAAGATATGATTAAGAAAGGGGTATATTCATAATGGTCTCTTTACAAAAGTAATCCAGAGATACGAAAGTGTTATTGTAATCTCCGGTTTATCTTTTTGTTAATAATCATTTTAACTTAGTAGTTTAAAAAATGTGTAAGATGCTGCAGATACAAAATATGGTCGAATAAACTACGTATAATGTTAGTGTGGTTCGAATATAAACTAACCTCTAAAGCTTCACTTAGACGTAGCAATTTTCTTGCCTTGAAATTCTTGAAAGAAGATAAAAAAATATCGCTCATGGGGCACGCAAAACTTGCCTCGCCTAAGCAATAATTGTATAAAAAGTTATTTGATAGATCCTCTAAACTATTTTTCTATATTATTGAGGCGCTGCATTTTAACTTAGTAAAATAGACATAAAATAAGCTATAAGGACACACATATATTACCGTTAATGTTTTTCAGGATAAAATTTATACCCAATAAGACGTGCCTAGGCATCCCCATCAGCGATGTCGGTTCTCTTCAAGTATAGTATTTATTTCCCCTGTCGTATATGTCTGCCTGTCTGAACGCAAACTATAAATTTTCTCACTTTAATCGTTTCGTAAAGTATTTTTCGTTAAAAAAGAAATAGCAAAGAAGTAAATATAAGTATCAGTTTAAATTTTAAAAATACATTCAATATATTTCAGCTCATAGTATGACTAAATTACAAAACTTATAGCCAGGGTTTTTTTGTGGGGGCATGCGGGCATTGCGTGTCAAAGGAAATTTCTAAAATAGCCATTAAAAGTACGGGACGGGAGGGAGGTACAAAAATTTATGGACTTACATCTTTCGAGAATTAGCGTGCCCCAAAAAAAAGAGAGAAAAAAAAGACCTGCTTATTTATATATTAGTACGTATATAAAGAGAACACATAACAGTTTAACACATTACAACGAGCGAGCGTAAGATAATAAATGTCAAAGATAGATTACTTTAAAACAAGAGGATTTAACTAAAACGAAAAGCTTGTAACACAGAATTTTAGGCTAATCAATATTCTAGTTAAAACCAATGAATTATCAAATATTTATATGAAAACAATAAAATATATTATAAACATATCTTATAAAGCATATTCTACCGCAATACAAATTCCAACAAGCAAGTGGTAGCATAAAGTTATATTACACAAGTTTCTGTAACAGCACGTCTTTTAAGATTTCCAATGTCTTCTTCTTTAAACATCTTCTTTCCGTTGCATGTGGTATCACTAAATCCTCATTGATAAGCACTTAAGCAGCAGGAGATTGGTAATACACTCCTGCGGCACTAGTACTTAGAAACAAGATTTAGTTTTGACATTTTCTATCTTCGTGTTTTCTTGCAATCTTCAGAAAGTTCAGGTACAATATATTAAACAGGTTGTAAGCAAAAAGTTTTAAGATAATTACTTTACAGGCATTGACGTATATTCTACCGAATTGCACATCAATGTTTGCAGGTATATAGACATCTAGATTATTGCATAAAACTATTTATAACAATATTAAATTAGAGGTAAAACTAAACTAAAAACTTACCCCTAAAATCTGTACCATCTTTAGAGCCAAGATTTAGATTCTAAATGTTGATCCAGGGTCTTTAATGTCCGACTTATTCAAACTCCTTATTATAAACATGTAAACACGATTGACAATTAGTGGCTGTCGATTATTTTTTTCAAGTAACGCGACTATGCAGAAGGCACTTTGAATTCTTTATAGTGCTAGAGAACATAGCGACATCTCTTTAATATAATGAATCGTTGTTAATCCTCGAAATTTAATGGTTATAAGGTTTTCTAATTATACATTAATACAATTCTTCAATAAAAGTCTGTTAACATCATTACAATTTGCCTTCCGTTTGTAATTAAAGTAGAATTATCACGGAGATTATTTTATGTAAAATAAATAGATAAAATAAGTATATATTCAAAATTATTTTGCTTTTTAGATATGCATGAATAATTATAATTAAATATAATTAACATCATACGTCCCCAAAAAATATTTTAACATCTCTCGAAATGATAAAACAAAGTTGCTTGATTTTTCACATGTCAGAACAATTAAGCTCTTGCTTAATAGCTTTTGTTAGTTTTCAAATTTTATTGCATCGATATATATGCACATACTAGATCTGGCATTCCGGTCACTCGCTGTCTTCAACTGAAATGAACTGCGATCCGGTATTGGTTGCCATTGTACTTACATTCTATTTAAAGCGCCTTAGCACTGCATGTTTAAAAAGTTTGGTTAAACGACGATTGATGTTTTAGCGCGAGTTCTAACTCCAGATTTTGAATAAATAGTTTATATGGACGTTCGTATCTATAGAATATTCGTCATTGTTTTATTGGTAAGAAAAATATTTTTTCAAAGAGCATATTTATGTCGTCACTACGTCATATTACCCGCAGTAAGACTATATTAACATCTGTTTTAACAATTGTCAATCCAGATGAGCTTGATTGGGCATTGCGTTTGGTGTTATATTTTTGTCACACTTGAATATTTGTTCATGTTTTAGAACAGGAGTTTTTTGTGAGATTGGTTATGTGAGGGTAAAATACTCATTGATAAAATCTATAAAATAATTGACGTATAAGGTTCAATTTTACAATTGCCTGCAGACATTAAAATGTGTGAATTAAAATTTACAAAGAAAGTTGGAAATAATGAAAAATGTGAAATGAAAAAAATTAAAATAAAATAGTGTCTGTCTATAATGGAAATATTATATCAAATATATTAAAATGAAATAAAACATAGGTTAACATTTACACGCAACATTATCTAAAAGGCCTAACAAAAACATTTTAGATATAAATGTAGCTTATTGTAGTAAAACTATCCTCAATTAAAAGTAATTAAATCGATACACGATTAATTCAAAATTACAAATACGGGTGTAATAAAAAAAATATAGAAAAAAAATATGTGATTCCGGCCAGGATCGAACTGGCGGCCTTCTGCGTGTAAAGCAGATGTGATAACCACTACACCACGGAACCAGTTATTAGAGAATTCAAAATCATCCGCTAGTTGCGTACGTTTACGATGTATGATCCAAGTAATTTGCTCTACTTTTGGATAATGAAATAACATTAATTATAAATACAGTTTATATTAATTTTATATAGTTCCTTGAAGTGTTTTATACCTTTGTGTTTATTCAGCTTTTACAGATTATGTGGCGACTTTCG
The DNA here is from genome assembly GCF_014839805.1 of Manduca sexta. Classification (NCBI taxonomy): domain Eukaryota; kingdom Metazoa; phylum Arthropoda; class Insecta; order Lepidoptera; family Sphingidae; genus Manduca; species Manduca sexta. The sequence goes on along the minus strand of NW_023594533.1, from coordinate 8,645 downwards.
ATTGAGTTATGAAATTGTAGTAAGGAAAGATTTTTCCTGGGCCAGTCATATGGACATAAAAATGTACATAAACCCAATAACTATAGTGTATAGTAATAACTGTATAAGAACTAGACCATATCAGTGTTGAAGTAAAATGTATAATTTGCAACAAACAACTAATCCATAAAATGGCTCTATATTGGATGACTAATTGGTAATATCGTCAGCACGAAACTATTTGCTAAGTTTAATATTATATTAAGTACATATTTATCGCTTAAACAGTGAGTCAATTCATCAAAGAAGATGGACAAGTTTAATAACATGGCAGCTAAAACCAACGCTCGCTATTAAACAAAGAAACAAAATGGAGAGACATAGAGCTGAAGCGAAACAGAACTTATTATAAAGTATTAATTTATTTTATATTAAAGATATCTCTCGCCTAAATGGCCTTGAGCATTTGTTCCATTCTAGAAGACGCACAAGATACCGGTAGGAATATGCAACTTTACGTATAATTAAAAAAAATAATGATCTCATTTAGAAGAAAAAAAAAACTGCCAAAATTTTCTTTATTAAATTGTCTATTAATAGTTTTAGTTATAAGTTTACATTATATATACTTCAGGGGGAATGCAGGGAATTAAAAATATTTGTGGCATTTTCATTATGAAGTTATTGAAACATTATCTAAGTACATTATAAAAATATTTAAACAAACAAAATAAACATAACATATTGTAGAAATACGATGTCAAATTTGTTTCCTATATTTAAATTTCGAACAGATAGCTTCTAAAAATACGGTTAGCGCGCCATTTTGCTATGGGCACCGCCATAAATGTAATATTATCTATATATATAAAAATCAATTGCTGTTCGTTAGTCTCGCTAAAACTCGAGAACGGCTGAACCGATTTGGCTAATTTTGGTTTTGAATTATTTGTGGAAGTCCAGGGATGGATTAAACGATGACGAACATAAATAATAAATAACGGAAAATACTAAAACGACAATATAAGTTTTCAATACAAAATGTTCCTACCTGTCAAACATTTCATGTCTTTTCTCTTTTTAGAAATAAAGAACTGTAACATATACTTATATAGATGTATTCAGAAATAAGTCTGTTTCATAGTTGTATTATGAGGTCCGATTTCTTTGGTTTATTTTGTTCAAATACAAAACATTTCAGAAATAAATAAAGTGTAAAAGTGTCAGTGGGTTCTTAAAAATAGAAAATAAATAAATAAATTTCAAGACTATTATTAAAATCTATCATCAATTTGTCAGTGCGTGAGAACTTTATTTATCGTTATTGTCGCAAAATGCCACGGAGAAGATGACTTAGATAGTCGAAGTTAATCAAATGTACGACGAGCACGTAAACCGTACCTCGACTAGCGAGACAGATAATGATAACATACGTATTGTATGGCAAAATTGTGTTTCACCTATAAATAACAATAATAAATGTATGTAGGTGATACGAAGTTCACCGGGTCATCTAGTGCAAAATAAAAAGACAAGCCATTGTGTACCTACTGACAATATTTGAAACGCATAATGTGGATTAAACTGTGACGGTGCATTTTGAGCACTGATGAACTTGGTTTACTAACTTTGGCTAGTAGTAGATAGATGGCGCTTCCATTTTGACATCTTTACAATTGCTCTAATAAACATATTGAACTTCACGTGTTGCGCCTCATTTATTGATGATTGAAAATAGTCTTTATCTGTCAAATCATAAAATCTCCTCTGCATTAGCATAAGTATGTCCTTATAAACGGCCACTGTCTACATGTCATTAAGCACTAAATGAACACATGCGTCGCGGTGTACACATCTTGGAATTAATTTCTCAATTGCTCGCATCCGCGCCGCGTAGAGTTAGCAAGGGATAGAAATGTCTGAGCACTTAAATTTAATTGAGCTAATTCAATCGCTTATGCTGCGGCCAGTCATAGTTCTGACTTCTAAACTGTGATAAAATTTATCGAAGTTATTTGCTGAATTATGTCTTAAAATTTTACGCTAGTTTCTAATTTTATTATTGTTTGGATGAATTGTTGTAAAATTTTACAAATTGTTTATGCAGTCAAAGAATTTTTCATCAGATATTGTTACATTGCGTTACGATAATGAGCTTTATGTGACATGTACCGTGTAATGCGAGTGTAGTCGATTTGCATCGCCTCGTGTTGTAGTATCCGGAAAAAATCGATTGTTATTTAAGATTTACAATAAAAAAGGATAATAATAGTTATTAATTATAAGTAACTTAAAATATGCTCGTGTTTACATTGGAAAAATCTAGGTGTCATAAAAAAGCTTTCTACCGTAAGTATTTGTCAAAGAAAACAAACCTGCTAAATAAATTAATTGCAATTCTACATAGACATAAAATATCATATGAAAAATACTTAACTTAAAATATTAATCTTATGAGTAGTGCAGAGAGTTCCTTCAAGTAATGATTCACTAATTTACACTAAAGGGGTCAAGAGGGGACAGAAGTGGACCTCAATTAATGTCGCCTACTTTTAGCCATTTAAGTCCTACTTAGATATAGACATTAGTAATAGTCTGGTATTATTTTTATTCAAAAACATCATCGTGCATTCCATTATTGAAAATTGGATTTTTAATTTCAGATACAATATTGTAAAAGGTTTAAAAATAAGTGTATTTTGGAACGTATCTTTACAATATATATTTTATTCCCAAGTTGTTTTTAAATCGAATAAATTAATGCTCATGTGATGATCTTACAGAATATGGAAACCTATTTTCTAATTCACGATTCACATGTGGATTTACTATCTTTCGTACGCAATTAGAGTGAAGTTAATTTAAATCTAAAGTAAAATAGAATTTGTTTTGATAATACCTTTATTCTTAGCGTAATAATAGAGCATTTACAACAGCACAGCTAAAACAAAACGTAACTACGCTTATTACGTCGGCGTATACCACACCCTTATTTCGAGAATCAAACTTTGTTTAGATAAAAATTGACTAGGGCCGCGAGTTTGCAGACAAAACATTGGATATTGGATGCATACGATGTAATCTGTCTAAACATAATAGAATCATAAATATTATGCAAATGCACGTGTCTATACATATGAGTGTTCTAAGCGCTGCGTGCGCGTCCATATGGCTTTGGGATGAATGACCAGAGCAAGAGTTTTCGGCTCGGCTTGCTCATGGAAAAATATTAACTTTTTAATTGAACTGCACGAATGGAGCTGGATTGTCGTAAAACTATGATCAAATGTACTCATATTAACGTAGCTGTAAAGTTTAAGTGGTCGGAAGGCATTAATGGAAATGTTAAATTAATTGTTTATTAGTTATAATTATGATTTTTAAGGGATGAGTGAGAGACAGTTACCTACATATTATGTATTATAGTTAGAAATTCAATCTTTGCTAAGATCCAAGTATGTTGTGTCACAGAAACTAAATAATTTTTGGATCTACGATACCCAGAGTGCAACAAATATTTTATGAGAGATAAGCATTTTTTCTGCAGGGATGGAACACGCTTCCTCGCGTTCCATAAACGGCTTCCTTACTACACAATAATATGTCGAAGTTTCCATCAAATTTTGGAGCTTTATTATTTTTCTCTTTTATTGTTCACACAATGCGAGTTGTGACGTAATTTCTTAAAAATCGGTTTAAAATTGGACCAATTTAGATTAAAATATTTTGTTACTCATTAGGTACAATATAATAATATTAATTTTTCCTTGCTTAGACGAATAACAATTGTCAGTACAGCTCAAATCCCACATGAATAAATTTCGATAAAAACAGCGTAAAACAAATAGGCGACACATTGTCTTAAGGCGAACTCTAAACAATGCCACGCACACTATAAATAAATAATAAGAGTGGCTGTTTACTTTGGACGCGAGTTCATCATACTGGTTTACATTATCAGTAGCTCTTTAATATAATGCTCATCTTTAACTTTTGCCCTCTCATATCGGCTGGCGAGTTGCCACTCAGTTTTATCTCCATAACGCCCTGTAAACAGTAGCGTTTCTTCAATTTTATTTGTTCATTGACAGTTACAAAGGTTTATTTTGGTGCATAGATGGTCCATTCATGTAATTTTATGTAGTGTTTAATGATGTCAAACTTTTCCGACCTGATGTCGATAAGTTTATGTAAAACTGTGCCATATTGTCGCGCGTCTCGGCATGTTTATAATGTAATGAGGTTGGAAATATTGTAATTTCTTGAGATAACAACGTTTATATTTTACTAAAGTCCGTTGTATTGGGAATTATTTATGTATTTCTATTAGACCGGTTAACAGGTGACCATATTTTGTGGATACATGCTTTATGAGATTTTTTTATGATTCCATTATTATGGATTATTATCTTAGCACTACGTAAGATAATTCTAAAATTGGCATATCGTAGTAGCTTGTTTATTTTTGCACTTTGTAAAATAGCTATGCATTCCTCTGACTTTTGTACAATTAATTCATGTCTATAATCATGGCATTGTATAATTAAAACAGTAATATAACTCATGCAGAACATTTTCTAAAAATACAGTTGACCATAGTCCGTTAAATAGACATTACTGACGACATTAAAATGATTATTGTATGAATCATATTGTTATGCCAGTTTTAAATGTTCTAAATGGTGGCACAGCGTCATACAAGCATGTTGGAAACGTAATGAATGGTAATAGCAGTTGAATGAGTACCAACATTTTTATCCTTGTTATGTTTTCCTTGAGGGCATTTTGTTCAACTTTAACATGTCTTCACACGAATCAGTTCCCTTATGGTATGATTTTATGAGCTAACTTTAACAGATGTTTAGCGATTATAAGAATATGATCTTGTATCTTGAAATTAGGCAGGCTAATGTAGTAGGTACTTAAATTGGTTTAGAGGAGATACTCAACGACAACTGTAAGACTTTAAACTATGATATAGTCAATTCTCCATCACAATGGAGAACAACACTACATTTTACTCTTAAAATATGAATTAAGAAGTAAAATGAAATTGATTATGATGAAAATAATGTAATCTAAGAAATCACACACAACGCAACATTTCAACTGATTTATTTTAAACCAAATCCGATCTAATCGTTGAATTACAGACGCAGATTTCAACGAGAGTATTTTAAGGGATTTTATAAATATTTAAACCCATTACATTATATTATGCACGCATGGAAAATTTCACGTTACATGGTCAATAAACATTTACCGTGCTGTAAAATATTTAAAAATATCGCTTACTTACATTGTCCGACACAATGAAACTGTAAAATATCCATGTCCTGTCCATCACTGGGTAACGTCAAACTGAGCACTATTAAACGACCGTCGACGTTGAGTTTTGTAATAAAACTGCGATGAAACCAATATGGCGGGAGGTGACGTCGAGCGTCGCAAGCGCGCTCTCACTGACTACTCCTTAACAGAGTTTGATTAGGTTTAAATAGCAGTGCCCACTTTATCCACCTATTTTGTTGAATATGCGCGGGGAGGTATAGGACTCCCTTTATTTTGATGGTAAGCTAAAGCTCTGTAACTCGACTACTCCAGTGTGGGTACTTGGACTGATATTATGATGATTATTTTTATAGAAAATTCGATTTATCATTCGATGCTTCTACGAAAGGATTGTTAGGTGCTAGTTTTGTTTTATAATATAGGTTGTCGTAGGCCGAAAGTTGTAACGTACATATCCCTGAAAAGTAGGCAAAGGTGCAACCAGGGTACCCATTTTTCGCCAAGTGTCTTCCGACCCATGATGTGATAGAGGGCGAGCTTATCGCCGAATTGTGCAGAAATTCCAGACTCCGGGCTGAGAATCATCATCTGAGATCATTTCTCCGAGATTCGAACCCGAAACCTTTCTACGTTTTGTTGAAGGGAATCAGTAATAGCATGTAAAATTCAAATGTTTGACATTTGTATGGCTTTCCGCCCAAAGGTTCGTCAGCGCATCCCTCCAAAGCCATTTTCAAAATATAATGAAAAATAAGAAACTTGATTTTGTGTAAAATATTGTTTTTATTTCATCATTGTCGAAAATAAGTAATTTATTTGTTCCTGTAAAATTTTTAATCATCATTTAGATTCCGCCAATATTGACAAGAGCTAGTGGCAGTAATGAGGCTCCGCTCTGGGCATATTCCGACAAATATGTTTAAGCATCTTATGCAGGCGTCAAACTCCCCAAACTGCTCTGACTGTGGAGTAAGAGATGACTTAATTCATGTTTTGTCGGAGTGTGTGCGGAGTGAGCCTCATACTTTGAGCTTTAATGTGGGCAGCATAAATAGCTTTTTGACCATTCCAGTATCGGAAGAGGCTAAAGGCTTATTAAAAAAATATTTTGATTTTATAAAAAATAGTAGGCATGGATAAAAGTGGACGTACGGAGCGACTTAGTCGTGAAATAACGACCAAGCTCCTTAAATAAAGATTAAAAAAAAAAAAAAAAAATATTAACTCTACCACCAGTTCGAAAAGCATTTCTCTAAAGAAGAACGGGATCTGGTATAGCTCTTTTTAAAATCAGTTTGAACTAAAAACCCACGAAATCAAATGATTTTATTATGTAAGTAGTTTAGTTAGTATCACAGTAGTAGCACGTGTTACGTGGTAGTATATCAAGAGGGGTTTAACATGCGAATATAGAGCTATAACTAGTCCATACATTTCATCGGGAGTAGCAAGTCTATGATTAATACTAAGTCGTTATTAGTCGGATCAGTTTAACGAAAATTTTTGTATCTATTACAAATGGGGAACAGATGCGGTTAAGCTAGGGGTGATTTTTATTGTCTTTCTATTAGTGAAGTTCGGTGGAGTCAAAGTACGTTGCTTAAATTTTGGGCAAATACTAAATGAAATAGTCTTAAACTAGATAACCTTAACCTTGAGTGATTCCTTAGTGTGACTCTACATTTATGTAACGGTCTTCTCTACATAAACTCCCATCATGTACCCGGAAAAGTACGTAGTATACAATGTATCCTGTATATTAATCTAGAACGTGGTCTACTTTTGTGCTAAATTACATCCAAGTTTGTTTAACAGTTTCTGAAACATCCAAATATCTTAACAAGCTTTTGATTTATATTATTAGTAAAAGTAAGTTCTATTTCACTCTCTAGCGTAACTTTACATTCATGTATTTGGTAGGTAAACAATTAGAAAAAGGAAGTATTACTTAGCGCTTCCCTACGGAAATGCCACTGATTATTAATTTAATTTTACTTTATCTTGTTCATAACGAACGAGACGTACCTAATTCATAAAATAATAGTTTGTGACTTTGTCGTAGAATTTTCGGATAGAATTTTCGGATTCTATCGCGGTTTTAGTATTTTTTATTTTCTCCCGACGTTTCGAAGACTTTGCAGCATGGTCACGGGGGGAGGGGGGCGGTCAGTCCCCCAATTAGTTTAATTTCTGATTCAGTAATGTTCAAGGACATCAACAATATCTCAAATGTAATATATATCTCTTTAATTTTGACATAAATTTTGCATGGAGTTATATCCACACAGCATACGCAAAGTATACAACCTAACTAAATTGCGAAAACTCTTCGATAATCTTGAAGAGATGAAAATTCAAAAAGCAGATAGTAATTCGTTTAAACACACGCGACGCACTGTATTTTTACGTGTTACATTGCAGTTGGTAGTGTGTATGACAGTGTGGTCCGATTGAGCTCGATTAGCGGCAGTGCACGTAAGTGATTACTTCCTTATTGGGGCTCGTCTGTCGCCTTTGTGATTTGCTGCAAGCAGATAAACGGTGGATTAATAAATGCGACACTGGACGAGGGACTGTAGGTTAGTTATATATTTGCATTCCCTATACATACGTACTTATGACCTGAATATATATGTTTGCATTCTATAATTACTTGCTTGTCTGATCGGGAAAATAACAAACCTCCTCATATATACACCATGTGGTGAAATATGGAACTAATTTCTTGTACGAAAACGAAAAAGCTAAAGTGGCGCTCCCAAAGCAATTTTCTTGTCAGAATATAAACGTTATATTGCAAGAGGGATGAGAGTACTATATGCAACAAATAATGTTGCTACAAAACTTTTGTTATGAAATATAGTTCAGCTACTTGGCAGCTATTAATCATATTTGGTAGAGAACCATTTCAAGTCTCGAGAAGCAGAATAGTACTAGTAAGAAAACGAAAATAACCTGCATATCTATGCTGGATGTGTACCTTACCTTACTTTACCTTTCACACCCATCTGGATTAAGCATACATATAAAAGCAAATAATTGTAACTTTGTTTTTTTGGGATAAACTTTTCATATAGTATGTCTTGGTAGGTTGTTTGACGGTTAAACTGCATGTGGTGGACTCGACCGGATACAGTGTGACTATTATAAAATAAAATGTAAGAGGTGGTATTCCTATATATTATTTAAAGAAACATAAAGAAGAAGAATCTTGATTAAAAATTAAACTTCGGAAATTATTCACAATGTTAAGTATGGACCTAACTTTCTTCAAGATCTTATTTGAAAATCAAATCTAAACAACTTTTTATAAGCGAGAATAACTAGAAATGGAGATAATTTTATATAAAATACATAACCTATTTATTTTGTTG
>NW_023594532.1:0-13624 GCF_014839805.1 Manduca sexta | reverse complement strand
TTGTATGATAGTGAAAGGAAATTACAGTGGGCACACTTTTCAACCTGTTACACGAAATGCCGGAATATTTCAAAATAACCTTTCGCCTTTCCATCTTACCAAGTAGCAATAAAAAAATCAAAATAAATACCATGTGAGTAATGTTTGCTCTGCGTAATATATCAAGTGCTTACAAAAGGATCTTACCCAAATGTGGAGCAGACAACGTGCTCGAACAGCGTCTCGGTGAGCTTGAACCGCTCTGGACCGAAGTCCTGGTGGTACCCGCCGGGGAACTCGTAGTGGAGGCCCGGCACCGACGCCGCTGCGCGTCGTACACGCAGATTCCGACGACTGTCACAATAAATATGCGTATTTAATGAAGAAAAGATTAACATATAAATTGATATGTATAGCAATTTAATCTATCTTATTATTGCTACCCTATACATAAAATGACACGTTTATACATCAGTATGGCAGATGTATTAATTTAAAATCATCGATATTGTTATTGAAACAGTTATACTTAGCATTACCTGTGCGACACAGTGGCAGAAGTCCTCGTACTGCCGTTTGAGCATGTACTGCTGCCAGGAGTGGGTCAGGCCGGCGGGCAGCGTCTTCACCGTGTACCGCGGCCTCTCGCGCTCTCTGATCACCTCTTTACTCTGTTACAATTAATTAATATGTCATGTTTGAGTATTTAGTTATTGTTATATGTGGCAACATGTTAATCTGCATATTCCGCTTAAAAATTTATTAGCCGTAAATGGATGGAATACGTGTTCAAAGCAGTTTGCTTGGAGGCAGGCCTTAACAAAAGCAATGGAAATAAGGCCCAATAAAACAGGGTGACTTCGTTATTGGTGACATTCCGTCCCTGCACTGAGCTTTCATATAAAAAGGTTTTATTTAATGGTGAAAATTTTGCTACTGAAACTAAACACTTGGGAAGATCCTCACCGCTATGCTGTATGGGCAGCATCTGTATGTGCATGTTGGCGAGCATGTGCTTGGCCTGCGCCACGAGGTGGTCGCCGCCGATCGGAGACCGCGCCGCCGCGCTCACTAGCGCGTATCTAAGGACCACGAGATGGGTATCATCTTGCTTAGTTCACTTATCACAGTTTTCAAAAAACGATCCCAATCACTTATTTCGATGCATCACAAAAATTGACCAATTTTTTTTTATATACATATAAAAATATTTAGATTGGTATATTTCTTGGACTTAAATCGAAGATTTAGATTGGTATTGGTCATTAAAATGGCCACAATTAAGTTACACAGTTAAGAAGATATAGTTTGAAAGATGATAAAATTAAACGTGAAGAATTTTATGACATACATAACATACATAACATCACGCATTTTATCCCGAAGGGTATGCAGAAGGGCACCCTTTTCGCCAAGTATGTTCCGTCCCATGATATGATAGGGGCGAGCCTATCGCCATATCGGGCCCAAATTCCAGACTCCGGGCTGATACCGAGCAGAAAAACCCAAATATCACTTTGCCCGACCCGGATTCGAACCCAGGACCTCAGAAGCGTATTGTACTGACGTGCAATACAACTACGCCACCGAGGCAGTCAATTTTTTTTTGTTGTCATGTCAGTCAGCATTTTATGACATACAACAAAAAAAATTCTTCTCTAAAAAGTTACTAAAATTACTACATAAATATATAGCATAACCCAAATTACCCACAAAAGTGTATTTCTTACCCATCTATAACTGGCACAGCAGAAGTCTGACTGGCGCCCGCATCAATTACCAGGGCTGTGGACTTGCCATTGGCAAACGCTGCCAGTACTGCATTCTTGACAAGAAAAGCTGGTGCTTGGTATTTCTCAAAGATGAGCTCAGCCAGCTTCTCCCTGGCAGGGCGGGAGGTCCACACTGCTTCTGTGAATAGTGCTGGATGATGCTCAGATGGAGATCTTATCACCTGGAATAGGATTTAAGTCAAAAACAAAACAATAGGGATCATACTACTGTGCTTTTACTGAATGTTACTGGACTTCTTTTTAAGTCTGTTCGCAAATCTTTTTTTCAGACATAAAACTTAGAAATATAGCTCTTACATCATACAGTAACACAATATTCAGTATATAAATTTAGAAGTGTGAAAGAATCAGTAATAAATATGTCAATAAAATTTACATGATATTATGTAAACTGATGAATAAAATTTTCACTATATTTATTTAATTCAAAATATATGTGCACTTTTGTAAAGGAATCTTGTGGATTAAACCTGTTATAATAATAAAGAACTAAAGTTCATTACTTTTGTGTAACAGTAATCGAGCATCCTCTCAAACAGGTCCCAGTTGTCAATCTGTCCGTCTTTCATGTATGTCTGCACTTCCATGTTGGGCCGCGGCACATGCAGCTCTGTCACATCGATGTAGTATCTCAGATCATATGTTTTGTACCTGGAACATTGAAACTTTTCTTTAGTAACTCCTATTTATCTTATAAAATTATTCACAGTCATGAGTTCCCATAATCATAGGTTGTGGCAATTAGGTGTACTAAAGTATGTGGAACCACACTGAATTACCACAGCTTCCAATAGATATCGAAACTCATAATGTCTAGTAATTACATTAGCTAGAATGTTGAATATGGAACACAGTAGTCCTTACACAGAACTTGATAGCTTCAGAAATGAATAAAGCTGTGATTTATTTGTACACAGCCGTGTAATGATGTAATCTAGTTGCCTATCACATGATATTACTACCTACCGACAGGGTAGACCACTAAAACCAGGCCAAGCTGGGCATTTCCTTGTAATAGGTGTTTTACAAACAAAAACTCGCACCTCGATTGGTTATAATTTTTTTTATCATATTTATAGTGTTTACTCACCACTTTGTGTTACGTTGCCATCAGGAACCTTCTCCTCTGGCTCTGGGATATGGGTTGCTGGTCCCACGCCAACCACTGCCGGGATATCAGCTTTCGGAGTATCTTCTTGAGCATAGCCGACACGCAAAGAATGATGTCCGGGGTCAAACACTAACGCGCCTATCTCGTCGCCGCCGTACAACATCCCGTTTGGACCACTCATTATATATTTTTAATTATATTTTGTTTAAATCTTCAATGAATAGCATTTGTTGATTATTTGTTTGTTTTTAATTTTTATGCATTTTGTAGACGAAGGTATCAAAATCGTAAAGCCAGTTATAGTGATAAGTTGGGGATTGGTGTTGACAGGCATAAAAAAAATTTACCATTTTATGAATTATTTTTTTATATTTTTCATGTATCATTCAAGAAATAAAACTCGGTAAATTGAATTACCACAAATAAAATATATTTAATTCTATTTTGAGATTTTTTATGGTATTTTCCACAGCTTTGTCTGACTTTATGTATTTTTTATGTATTCGTTATTCAAATTATTTTATTCTCTAATACTATTAGGTTCAATAATTTTTTAAAATTAAAAAATACGTCTAATTAGGTTTGTTTTCAAATAGAATATAACAACTGTTAGGGCCATGACATATACCAACAGTATGACATATGCTGTCTAACGCCTAAATTAACATAGATTATGTATGTCCTTAGGGAAGTTACGATGGGCTTCGTCAGTTTCATACAAAATGCTTGTATACAATAATTTAAAGTAAGAAATCGACGCGTAAATCGCGTATAAAAAAATAATTAACTTGAGAGACATCAAGATGAGCCAAGGACGAAGAAGTAAACGGTTTCATATTAAAATTAAAATCACACATCCGACAGTACAGTTTATTACAACACAAATAACTAACAAAGATACTAAACATCAATACACATGTTTTCTATTTTGTTGTATCTAAAAATATCATGTAAAATATTACGTACTTATCAAATGAAGACAATCCGTTGAAATGCTTTTAAAATATTGTATATACATGCCAAATCATAATAGTGCAATTTAGTATAGTTTATAAAAATATAATATAAGTAGTTATTATATTTCAGTAAAGATTTTGTTAGATGCATAAGATTAGAGGTCATTTTAAAAGATCGCACATATAATTGTGATTTGGCAGGTTTAAGGTTTCTTATAAATTATAAAATATTTATTCAGATTCTTGCATTTCATAGGGCTATATACGTTTCGCTTTATTGGAAAAACTAAATATTGTAGTAATCTTAAAAACATATAACAGCTATGATTATGGCGTAAAATAGTGGCACAATAAAAATACATAAGACTTTTATCACGGTCTGAGAATATAAAGTACTATAACAGAATTAAAGAGTCCTATGGATTATTATATATAACCTTTATATGTAAGTATAGAATAAATGGTGTTGAGCCTGATTGAAACATTTTACTTTTTATTCCATATGGCGAAGCTTAAAATAATAATATACTGGAGAGACCAGTCTTAATAAAAAGAGTACACTCATCTAAATTTGATAATCCATAAAAGTAATTAAAATCCATATTACAATTCTATTTTGATATCAATTTACAATAATTTATTATTGGTTACTAAGAACACATTTAGCTAAAATATTTTAACTACTTTTAGATTAGCAGCCGAGAGGTATGTACGTAAAAACGAAGTCGGAAAAAAAAATGTTTCAGCGACTTACAGAGATAACTGTTTATTACACTAAATAAATAAATAAATACTAAGGACAGATATAGATACATATTATTTTATTGCATTGCATATATACGACAGGATGCTGTGTTTAGAAATTTATCCTACAAGTATATACCTCTCAGGCACAGATGTTTAAAATTAGAAATAGCTAAAATTATCTAACACACAATAATTGGCTATGTATATTTACATTAAACATTCATTGTTTTATTAGTGTTTAGGGGTGAATCTTTAAATAATTATTGAATAGCTTTTAGACGGATTAAATGGTACAATATTTAAATTAGGTAGATACTTACTTGTTATGATTATTATTTTGCATAAATAGTAACGAAGAATCGTGATTATTGTACTTTATCAGGAGCTCAACACTTAATTTTCAGTTATATAAAATTAATTTTATGGTATGTACTGTCAATAATATAAGAATATTTTTTTTATAAAGATTCACCCTTTATAAGCATAAGAGAAAGAAATCACGAAGATAGAAATATAGGAACTGCATAAAAGGCTTACGTCATAAGATTTTAAAAAGGATTTTATATAAAATACAGTATGAAAGTATTGTATCTAGATTAAAGGTATCCGACATGTCAGATGAGACAACATTCGTAGATGGCGGCGACATGGTTGTAGACATATGTATTTAAGAGTACTCTCAGAGTAGATGTTTGCGGCGAGACATGGTTGTATGGTCCATGATACCTTCGGTCAATCACGTGGAATTAAAAAACACTATGTTCTTTTCTTATTTCCCGGGCATTTACTTTTAATGAAATATGTAAACTTATGTGTACTTTTGACGGGGGTCTTCAATCTATCAGTTTATTAATTATAATACGGATGTCTACCTGTATTGAATAATAATCTCTCGACACGTACTAATCGTAATATTTGTTGAGCTCAGGTACCTACCCTTATTATTAGAAAATCCAGTTTTAAAATGCCAAGATATGAATTTAACTTGAGCTTGTAGGTATATCTAAACTTTAATAAAAGTTACTATTTTATAAAGATTTTACGAACGACACACGGCATGAAGATTGCATGTTCCTGAGCCCAAATATAAAATACTTGGTAAGTAATATTCTAATACATTACAATTCTTATTATCTCAAATGAGAATTATTATCCTATAGAAATGCAAATCGTACGTATAGAAACTAAACTTCTATTTACGACACGGATTACCAATTTACTGGGTTAGGGAGGTACATAGCGTAAAATATATTCATTTATTCATATTTCCTTACGAGAATACCAGTGCAGATGTAGGATGTAGAAAATACGTAATAAAATATATTTTTGGTGGAAATTCCGTAGCTATTCCTTCTTTAGATATCGCATTTATTTCCAAACGTAGTGGAGTCCTAGCCCGGTCTACAAATTTCACATGCAGTGATTTTCACTTACACAAGAATTATTTTCATTCAATACACTTAATTAAAATAACACGCGAGACAACACGTCAGTCTTACATAGAACCGTTAGAGGCCGTAAGGTGTATCGTACCGAATATAAAGCTATAGATCAAGGAAAAACATACCACAAACTTACTTAGAATATTGTCTAAAATCAAATATCAATTCCTATAGACAACCACGATAACTTAAACAAAAGGCCTTTTACTCAGCCATAGTAATATTTAAATTAGAGAAATTTCAATGAAAATGCGTTATTTACGCAAACGCGTCAGGTTGGTAAGTATACATTAAAAAAAAAAACAATACGTATCGTCACTTCTTACGGTATTCGAAATTTAAATTGTGTTGAAATTTAACGATTTCGGAATAATTATTGACTCAATTTGTTTTTAATTACCCGTTTAAAATGTTTATAGTTAAAAAATTGAGGTAGTGTAAAAAATATATTAGTAAAATATGTGATTACTGAATACAAATAGTGCATTATTTTATATGCTTTCTCGGCAGTGTGATTATGATTTATGTTAATTCATAAGAAGTTAATCATATTATATCGTAAACTGACGCATATAAATATCATCAGTTATAAAAAAATGTGTTTGAATATATTTAATAAATATTACCGTCAGAGCGAATGAAGTCATCTCTTAGTATAACTATGAAGCTTATATTTTATACCTGAATATTTTGGAAAACTAATAATATTTATAAGAGATTTTTTAATACCGTATGACTAAAACTGTTTATTTCACACTTAGTTACAAATAGTAAAAAAATAATCTAACCCCGCCTTTGTTAAAAATAAGCGCCAATTTTAAAAATCTTGCAAATTATTTACACAATTCAGACTCGACATTTGTCTGGTAATTCAATAATGAATTCAGTATTTTTTTTATTATAATAAAAGAAAAAGATTTAATAAAAAAATACAAGTTTTTTTAAAACTGTAGATGAAAAATATTACTAAATCTAAAAAACTCAATATTTTTCAGCAAAAAAATCCTTTTAAACCTTTCAGCCTCTCTTCTCTCTCGTTCCATAGTGCAGTAAAAAAATATTGAGATTTGGAGAATCGTAGAAAATCTGCAAAACTGCAGAAACTTGTGCGTGGCAGTGGCGGATTAAGATAAGATCAATCAACTCGTCCGAGTGTATAAGAAAAAATATTATTATTAGAAACTTAGGAATCAGTGCTAAAGGCGTATTCTTAAAACCTTACATAGAATAAATATTCTTTCCTTTGACAAGCTAGCTTCAAATTAGACCACTCGACTATCAATCTTTAAGCTGATAGCTTAAAAAATAGTTAGAGACCCATTTCAAGATTCGAAAATACCCCCTTCCAATCAAAAGCTTCTCCGACCCTAAACATCGTTTCGTTAGAAAACTGCAATGCTCCCAATATCAAGAATTGATGGTTATAACCGAGCAAAGCTGAGACTTAATTGCCTTCGATCTAAAATCAAACCTAGCTCGCCTTAACCGCCACCACCACGTTTACCGTTCACCGTTCACTGTATCTGGCATCCGACACTAATAGCGTTGAAGAGTGGCGCTGCCCCAAGCCCCCCGTCGCCATCAGCGACTCCGGCCAGGTACTGGCACCGGTACAGTCGCCACAGGTGCAGCTGTCGGTCAGGTGCAAAGTCCGCGAGCTGTCGCAATAGCCTCCCACTTGATTTGCTCGTCTAGAGTCCCACTTCTGCTTAGGAGGTTCTACAGAATGAGAAACATATTTTAAATAATTTGCAGAACGAATATTTTAATCAGGAATTCGGCATGAGTCACAATAGTGCAATTGTGGTTTTATATTTTAATAACAAGGGTCAATTCTTTCTTTTCTGCCGAGCTTTCGACCGAGTCTCAGAGCTCTTCTACATTACCTGGACTCTATGTTACTGAATACAAGGTCTATTAATTATGAGCTTATGCGTGGTAATGTCTCCAAATCATACCAACCTGCATAACCTCCACATTGCTAGCCTGCCACATGTCGAAGTCCTCAGCTGCTTCTCCTCCTTGCTCCTGGTCTTCTTCTTCTTCAGTGTGCCACAGTATACCGACATCTCGCTAGGCGCTATGGAAGTCTCGTCGAAGAGTATGGAGTTGGCATCGTATGTAGTAGAGGCATCGTCGATCTCTTTAGGAAGATTTACTTTGTATGACTTGAAGTCTTCTCCGAGTGTGGATGTTGAAGTCTCGTCCGGTGACGGATGGTTTCTCAGGACTTGGTAGTTTACCTGTTGGGGATTTTGTTGTGTAACCCAGTTTTCTTTGGAAAAATAAGTAGGAAGCGGGATCATAATTTTATTTAAGGATTAAACTAATTATTATCTAGCAAGTAGCAACCCAATTGGCATTCAATTACATTTATATCTAATACGTGTTTAATTAAAATTGTTCAGTTAAATTTCCTTTTAAGTGAGTTAAATGAACATGAGGTCGATTTGTCGACTATAATTACCTGGGCTTCATCCACAGTGCTCGTCTCGCTGGGACGTCGCACCGGGGTAGTCGGAGAACCCTGGTACAAATTTTGGGATTTAATCATACAACAATTATGTAGTAGGTTCTTGATTCAAATTATTATTTTGTAAAAGTATTTTTTCATTGAAAAATCTCAAGGGTTATTTTATCGTACGAGTACCTCTGCCTTTTTATTTGAGTATATATTATTTGTAAATGATTGCTTGTTCGATAAAGGAAATCATCGTTAGGATACCATATGCATATCTGAGAAGTTCTATGTAATAATTTTGAGAGAATGTGAGGTCTACCGCGTCTGTTTGGGAACCGTCACGATCAGCCATAAACACACTAGAGAATCCGGCACTTAAGTTAATAAAAAGCACTGCGATCATCACCGTATGTCTCTTGTATAGCTATAATGGCTAATGGTTATAAGTTTTTTTTAAACTAGAACACATCAGTATTCTAATGCTGCGTGAATACACATCCTAGACACAAGTTCTGACAAAATATACAAGGTCATAACCACATATACAATATTAGTCGATAGTTCTTTATGAATAGAACGAGCTTTATAAAATAGTAATTATAAACGTCGTACGCGATGAAATACTAGCAGCCAGCGTAACAAGGTTCATGAAGAAATATATAAGCTTTTAGCACGTAATGATCTCTTTACAAACGCAGCAATAAAGCCGAGTGCCTTACGTGGTTATTGCTTTTACTGCTACCTCGGACGTATTATACAGTGCTATCTGCGTGTGAAGCGACAGTATTGCTGTTGCTAGATGTCTACAGACTTACAATCCTATGATCACTTACAATTTCTTTGACTATGTGCGTAAGGTAGAAGACCTGATAAGTGGCCACTATATAAAAAATATCTTGGTATTAATTTTTGGGATTCTGTCATTATTAATTATTAGTAAAAATATATGCTCGGGCCCTCCGAAAATAATTTTCGTTTTCTGTGACCTTCGCAGTACACAAATGTAACTCATACGTATATAAATACGTATATGTCTATAAAGACATACTAGCCACTAGTCCCAGGTTTCGCGTGGGTGTCACTAATTAAGTATCTATAACCAGATGAATGTTTGGGGTAGATCGCTAGCAAACTTTACAGGATAGCCTAACCCGAATATTACCTAAAACATATTTAAAACCGCTCCAGTTGTTTTTTGGGACTATATGGAACGGTACATACACACAGTTATTTTATACAAACTAGTTTTGCGACGGAATAGTTTTCACATAATATAGGTATAACGATCTAGCCATGCTCTAGCTGGGTCTTATTCCTTACCTCATCATCACTGTCTGCACTGAACACTAGCTCGGGCACGCCGCTCTTCCGTTATACCTTTACTGGTTGAAGGTATAGGAGACTGCGGCGTGCCCACTGCAGACAATATTTAAATTTATATCAAGAGCAATGCAATTATGAGTAAAATACTTATTTCCAATTTCTAATTGCAGATTATCAAATATAAAAAAGGAATCAAAAGAACACTAAAAATATTAAATATCTTTTTCAGCTTTAAACTAAAATTTATGAATTAGAACTCTCATCTTAGCCTAAAAGAGCTACATCTCTACACGTAGACAGCGCGTAGACATTTCGTAGTAGCTACGTCGTAGCTTATTCACAATCGTAGCGTTGCTACGCCAAGGTGGGTCAAATTTATTGAGCGCTACGTTGGTTCATTAATCGTCTTATTCTTCTATGCTACAGTCTCATCGATTTGGTCGGGGATTCAAAATTAAAGGATTCTTTTATTAGTCATTAAATCGTAACACAATAAGGTGTTTAGATTTATCGAATAAATATCTATCAGTGGCGAAGGTTCAATATAATCCGATTCCTGTCGACTTCCTTTACGTAATTTATGTGAAATGTTATTATCATTGGAACGATTTCCAGTCCTCATTCATACACATTAGTCCCAATATATTGCGTCGGGTTCCCTTATGGAAAATTTCACCCTGCGCTACTGACAGCTATCGAATAAAAATATCTCAGCCAAACCAAGTTTTAATAGCAAATTAAACCAATAGGTCCCACAATCTAGACTCAGAATTAAAATAAATATAAGAGGAATATAGCTCTCAAAGGAATCCGGATACCTATCTCCTTTATGACGAAGGACGTTTCTTGTAAACGAGCAGCGGAAAGCTCTCGATAATTGGATGACTTGTATCAGATTCCAGCTCAATGTATAACCTTGGAAGCTAAGCAGCGTTCGATTTGAAAATAATAGTGAGATATTGTGGTTTTATTACTCACATGAGTATATAGAAGGTAGTTTGTTTTTATACAGCTGTCCATAATTACGGGCAGAAGGGCGAGACAGTTATTTCATGTAATTGTCGTGATTGGTCATAAAGTACAACTTATACTAATAAAGATTTTTATTTTATTTGAAAGGTATTAGGGATCTTGAAGAGTCATAGACAATTTCTACAGACCTATAGAAAATGGTTCGTTTCTACAGAGTGATTAATTGTTAGAGTGTACCTATTAATCAGTCTCTATGTTCACGAGTACTAAAGAGAGACGAGTACCACAAATAAGTATTGTTGATAGCTTTGAACGATGCACTATGATGATCGCGTTATTTGTGTAATCTTTCGCTATTTTATCAGCTCCTTACTTTGACGGAGCAATCTTTAGATTGTATTGAAAGAAAACATGTTTTGAGAGTTTTTACCCAGTCCTTACCCTATAAACCTACGAATTATCAAAGAATTTCGAAGATATGTAAAGTCCGCTAACTTGCGAGGTGGACTAAGGCCCAAAAAGTTTTCATTGATAGAGATATGTGGCCAGCAGTAGGCAATCTAACACAGAGCTGGCATTATTATGAGGTCGTCAATACCCCTGCAGAGCTCTTGATTATACAGAAAGACAGAAGCATCAGCGGCGTAGGGTCCGCATAATTCGATTATTGCCGGCTTCATTTTATGTACATAGGATTTGCAAACCGCCTTTGTGCATATTAGTACCTATATGTTGTATCGGGCTCCTTTTGGAATTGCACCTTTCGCCACTGAGAGACCTAATAACTTACTCTAATGATGATGACACCAGTTTCTAAACTCACCATGGTCTGTGCTATAACTGGTGTGCAGCAAGTTCTCAGTGGAAGGCTGCTCCTGGTAGTCCCTGCTCCGAGCTTTGAACAGGCCGAACTTCACCGGAGCCATCTGAATAATAATAAATTATATTATTTATACGAAATTCTGTATTGATGTTTGCATGTTTACTAGAACGGTTAATTCAGAAATAGATAAACAGATTGGCTGAAATTTCAGATACAGGTTATAGCTTGGATTAACGTATATTATAGACTTCTTTTTACTTCGGAAAAATAAACTTTGGGTTTTTAAACCCAGGTAAGGTCCCTCTAGTGTCCCTAATAAGTCCCTATATCACTCCAGTATAATCAAGATATTATTGTTCGGAGTATTGACTTACTTATTCAACGTATGCACACCATGACTTTATAATAAATGGAAATAGCATTTTTCACAATAAATTACTATAATAGATGCCGCGATTGGTCATAAGTGATAACACAAGATGGAATTCTTAATCAGAAAGTACTACATAGCGCACGTTACCTTGTCTAGGTAGCTGTTATTAGCTCGTTATTTTAATGCCTAACACTCACACTGCCTTAAATGTCCTTCAGGACAAGAACAATTAAAATCAACAATTATGTTCGCTGAGCAGTATTGGTGAGGGTCAATACAATTTTTCGCGATGCGGAGGCCGAACCGGTAATTTTATAATAATTTTGTATATAGTCGTAAGTGTTTTTACTCGTAGCTTTACTAGCAATTCTGCAGACGTAAAAGCCTGTATCACGGAAGTCATATTTCTGTATGTTTTTTTATGAAATACCGTATGTAAACTGTTATTTTTTATATAGTTTCGGAGATAAGCCAATCTGGTGCAAACAAATAGAAAAAAAAAATACTAATTAGTTTTTGGACATGTAATAAATGTAATATTTAGGACAGGGATACGTTACTCTAATATCACAAATAGACACTAATTTTACATTTGTGTATTTCTTTCCTATAAATAATATTACCTTTCGTAGATTCAGAAAAAGAAACAGATTGTACCGTTCATGTGTAAAACGAATTATAATTACAAAAGTCATAATATACTGATTTTAAAAATATACTGATTTAATTGCTTACTTTTTAATTCAATTATTTTTAATTAATACCGCTACTAAAAGTATTACGAATCGGTATTAATTCAAATTTTTAACTAGCATATACCATAAAGATTTGCTTTAGAAATTTGCTCTACAGTAAGTAAAATGTATAAAATAACTTACCTTTCCTAATATTTATAAGATAACAAACTTTTGTCTCGAAATCACTAAATTATACAAACACGATTCATAGGGTATAGTTGACTAGGTATTAAAACATACGAAACACCAAATATGGTCAAAATCGATATGGGACACGTTAAAATATATAATTCAGGTAGAAAAATAGGATAGTTATACGCTAAGTGGAATATTACTTGATAAAAATATGTTACTTTAATAAAATCACTTGCTGACTTGCTTCCTCAATAACACTGGTGAAAGTTCTTTACAGTAGGCACGAAATAGCAGATAGCAGTGCCGTTATTAAAATAACGGTTATTTTATTAACATTGCGTTTCGTTGCTTTTTATATAAAAGTTTGAGAATATCATATGATAAGAGATATACTGTATTAAGAAACGAACTCATAATCTTGCGCATATAAACAGAAAGGGTAGGCAGAGATATTATAACTACATCACTTTAATAGCATTAGCTGGCAAACAAACAAGAAGGTTCTACGATGGCTATCTGCACTACACGTGTCCACAACTCTAAAAAATTCAATGATTGATGGTTTAACAATTTTAAAGGAATAAGGAAAGGATGTGGGTTGTTGAGATTCAGAAAATCATACTTACCGTATTATCATCTGATGCTCTATTTATTAACTATCGCAGTGGTACTACTATGTGATCCGGTGCACTCAAGCACTATTCGAGGTTGACATACTTATCTTCAATTTATAATATAGTACGGAGCAAGCCTATCGAACTATCATCCATTT
>NW_023594531.1:0-13637 GCF_014839805.1 Manduca sexta | reverse complement strand
CTATCAACTTTGTTTATGTCAACACGCTTGCTTCAAACATATACAGTGTGGAGATAACTACGATTTGGGGACGGAAAATGTTTATGACACATGGCTGAGTATTTTAAAATAGTTTTTATTGTGATGTTTATTTGTGCAGTTGGAATTAGCTGTTTCGTTTATTGACTGGACTACGATAGTGAATTGAATGATGCTGCTGGACACCTAAAAATATATCTTTTCCAATTCCTACTTCCCATTACTTTAAAAATAATGTTCAATGATACCAAACACACACATCCAACTTTTCTAAAATTATGTGTGTATTCTTTGTGCATTATCTTGCATACCTGAGAAATTCTCTGTAGGAATTTTGAGGGTGTGTGAAATTTACCAATCCCCACTAAGCCAGCGTGGTGGACTAAGGAGAAATCCTTCTCAGTAGTAGAGGAGACCCGTGCCCAGCAGTGAGACAGTATACAATACAGGGCTGATATTATTATTATTATTATAATGCAAAATACTTTCTATCAGGTAATTCATCTTATAGCTTTTGTTATAAGTTATAGCATACAAAAAAAAATCTTCAATATGTTATCCTCCCATAGACTCAGAAGTCCACATTCTTTGTCTGCCAAAATTACATATAAATTGGTAAACTCTTAATGACAATGTTATGCAACATGATGCGAAGAAATTGCAATTAAAATAAATTAAGGACATACCATGACTGATTAATCTTAATGACACAATCAATTTACGCATATAGGTCATGAAAATAAAAAAAAAACAACCGTCGAAACTCGTGTCTTCAAGTTTATTGAACTTGGATTGAACCAGCTGTTTGACTGTTCATTTTGTAAATAATTTATTGTGCTAGATATTATGCGGGCTCGGCTCTTGAAAAAACTTTTTTCGCGATAAACTAAGTATAGCGTGGATTATTAGAAAAATGATCTTTTTGTCAATGAATGTAGTCAGCTGTAGGACGGATTAGCTAAGAGGAAGAGAAAGTTAAAGCTTTTCTCACGCTTAGGAGAATTTGGTCTAAAGTTTAGTTCCACACGGGTTGATAGATTTGCAGTAATGCACCTTGTTCAGTTAACAGTTTTGTTGGTCGTAGGATGTTTGTATCTTCCAGGATAGCTAACACCGTACACAAGGTGTGAAAACCCACCATAGTGACCCACGTGAGTCGCGTTCCGCCATCAGCCTGTGTATATCCGGTTCAAACAGCCCGGCATAATTGTGTCGACTAGCGTAGCATAATCATCTCATAAATCGAATAAATAGTTGTCACTCGTATCTGAACCACACACTCTGCTCACCATCAGGTTCAATGGGATCACTTTGCCGTAGTCGTAAAAAAAACTGACTAAGGACCGTTAGGATGTAGGGAAACCAAAGGCTGGTAAAGTTAATACGAACCCCAATATGTATACAGAAGGTATATCATACACGTGTCTTGCATTATACTGAGCTGCCAAATTTAAACTTTACAACACTCTGAACATTACATTTCTAAGGCTAAATGTTGTTTTCAACGTGTCGCGGGGCTAATAAACGGTCAGAAATCTCCACGTGGATCGCTGTATTTGAAATTATTAATAGTGTACGCGTAGGTACGTAATTTATTCAAGTCAGCGTCGGATTTAAATATTTTGACGGTCAATAGACTGCTCCCCCCCTTCTGGCCCTTTATTTGTACACGCTTCACTAAATTTAGATTTGTTCGTTCGTTTTTGGGTTATTATTAGTGTTTATTATTTCTGTTTTCAGAGATACTTTTATTACTGTGTATTGGTAATTAATCGCCATAAATTATTAAGATTAATTCTTGAACAGTTCTATTGTGATCCTGGAGCGATACTCCGCCCACTTTTGAGGTAAACGGAAAGAGAAAGGGGTTATTTTAAAATCCTCCTATATCCTGCTGATTAAATGATCCTTATTGGTAAGAGATGAACTTTAAGGGTATATTAGGGAATAATTCGCAGATAATTATCTGCTTGTAATATCCGATGATTCGCTCATTCTGACAAAAAAGACCATTCGCCCTTTAAACGCTACTGGCCAACGCTTAAGGAAGCCAGTGTGATTTGGAAGCTAGTGCATTAGTTCATTGACATTGATACTTACACACACTAGATACATTTGGGTATTTGCCAAAACAAATTTTATTTGTGAAGAGTTTTTCGAAAACAAACGTTCATACGCGCAAAACACAAATGTATGAATGTTGGTGCTGCGAAAATTCCGCTGTGCACATCAAGGTCCGTCCAAAAATATCATAATAAATAAACGTTTATCATTGTCATATTTGAATTGTTAATTCCTGCGACTTTGCGAAATGAGCTCGCAAATGCTACAGTTCCTTTGTCTACTGCTTCCGGATTTAAGATTCGAGAATCTGTTACTCATATGTAATTGTAAATTAATTTCAAGTCTCGTCCCTCGATTGCGATACTGATAACGTCGCGACAGTTTGAACACGTTTTCGCGATAACGTTCTTATAGTTGTAACCGCAGCGCATTCTACTTGAGGCCCTCTTTGATGTGCCTACGATGGAGTACCATTGTGGTATTAAGATTATTACGTTCGTATTAAATCTAGGTTTATCGTTTGAAGTTAATACGTATTTTTAGACACAATGAATTTACAACATTGCCAAACTTTTTCATCAAAAAACACTGCTCAAAATTATCAATTTGAACTCCAAATTTTGTACGGCAAATGGGAATTTGCTTCAAGCACCGAAGATTACCGCAACTGGAGATGCACATTGATTCTTGAACACATAATTTGTACCCTAAACGAGCCACCCTCTATATAAAATCTCCACAAAACCTGCAAGCAACCAACAACCCTGCCTATATCTCAAAGAAATTTACGTGAGGCTGTGTTATAGAATATAGTGTTAGACCGCTGCACCTTAATTGAACTCCAAGAGACAGACTGCAGCAAACTTCAGGTGATCAATATTCTCCGATCAAGTTTAACATTAACATAATGCAATGTTATACTGATCAATTTCATGCTTCGATGTATTCATGATTGGTATGAGGCATGTGCGCCTCCAATATTAGTTTTAGCGAGGTGCATCTGCACCTGCGCACTATACTATATAATATCATTAAGTTCTTTTTTCAAATATAAATCGCGCGCGTTTTGATAATGCTTTTCATCATAAAACACCTCTGTGGTCGATAGTTGCTATTGTTGCTGAATTATTCAGGGATTCTATACTTTTTGGGATATATTTCTGTGCACCTACTTGGAGCCCCTTCTGGCACCCATAGTGGGAAGGGAAAGTGTGGGCATCCTTATTTTGTGAAGGTGTATTTTTAGATTTAATAGCTTAAAGGTATGTTTCATCAAACATTATCAGTGTGACAAATTAAAAGGAAAAGATGCCTCTATCAAGTACAAGTCTAAAAATAGCAAGGGAAAAACAACCCTATCCCTATCGCGGAAACCAAAACGACTCTACAAAGCGTGTATCGATTATAAAATAGAAAACATGTTACGTAACGCGCTACACCTTGTATGCAATAGATTTTTATGAATAGTTGGCAACGACACATCTGTATAAATATACTTACAAATCTATATCAATAAATATCTTTGTTTTGTTGTCACCGGTAATTGTTAAATAAAGATCAGTTGTTGCACGCGATCTCGTTCTTACTTCTATAACTTCTGATACATTTATAGAACAAGTTCTTGGTGGTAAGAAGGTATCTATACTAATATTAAAAGAGGAAAAGTTTGTTTGTTTGTAGATTTATAGGGTCTAATGAAAACTTATAAACCGATTTTGAAATTTCTTTCACTAATAAGAAGCTATATTACTCTTAAGAGCTGTAGACTTTTATTCCAACAAAATAAAAAGCGGTATTTTACACAAACAGGTCCGCGGGCAAAAGCTAGTCTTGTATAAATATGAGTCCATCTGAATAAGTATCAAGACCTTTCTATTTCTAGTCTCTACTATCATCAGGCCCTATTATGTCGCGTTTAAACATTGCAGCCAGGACATTGCATTAGTCATCTACATTTACTAACGTCTCGCGATGACACAGTGACAGACAGATGACACATATACAGTTATACGACCCTAAACAGTAAATCAGATGATAATAGATTTTAAGCCATATAGCTCACAGTAATTACACCACTTAAATCTTTTGAGGTTTCTATTCGTAGCAGATATACAATCATCAAATTGTTTTCTAAACTCTGATATCCTTGCGAGCCTATCGTCGTGTCCTACATTCGCATTGTTCACAAACAGAGATTTGTCCTTATCTGTGTTTGCACTTAAACGTTTGGTATTGGCTGGCCAACGAACGTGTTTGTTGATTCGCGAACGCCGCAAAAACCGCAGCTGCACCGGCAAAAACAATTACTACCGACTACTTCGTCTTATTATTTCGAATGCCTGGACTGGGCCAGCGAGGCGGGCTGAGACCTTAGTCTTAACCATCTCAGTAGTAAGGAGACAGTAGGGCAGTATCTATAATTCAGAGCTATATTGTTTCAGTGTTTTATCGAATCTCATGTCTAGACAACTTAGATTGAACATTTCTCACGCAAATTAGCGAAATTCTAATTGATTCTCATGTGCTGTAGAATTGGTGTTAAGTGTCAAATTCATATTCAAGCAGCCACAATCAGTTACTCTGGGTAATTTGATATAATGAATCTTCAGCGCAGTCTACGTCTCACAGCTTTTACATTTCTATCAACTTTCAAAACCAATTCAAAAAATAAATATGAACTCTCTATCTATTGTTGCTTGCGACAACTCTCCATTACTTAATAACTTCCATCTAGCCATAGCAAGTTACTTCGTCTATTGCAACCGCACTATAATGTTATCGCGGTAAAGATTTGCTTCCTTTTCACCTTACAATCAACTGCGTGCTGCGCTCGCGACGTGACAAGGGCGTTTGTCGCTTTGTTTATGCATTCTTGTTTATCTATATCCTTCTTAATCGACGTATCTACATTCACATTTGGTTTTGGGGTGCGTTCTTCGGGTGGACTTAAGCAGAAAATGTTTAAATAATATTTTATAAATTACTAATTATGAGCCTAGATTTAGAAAGCATAATGAAGTAATTGGAAATATTAAACTTGATTTGAACCACGCCCTCACTTTACGAATATAATAATATGCTTAAATTCCACGTAAAACTAAAAACAATAACTTTAGATCCATTAACCCACAAAGCTCCACAAAGTTTGAAAATCAATCAATATTTTTTGCATAAAACTACGAGGCTATTACATGATTAAAATTTTCACAAACAAAAATGTTTCCATCGTTAAAAACAATATTATTAATTGCAGTTTAGGAAATATTATATCATGTTGATTTTAATATCTACCTAATATACGAAATCCCTCTCAGTAGTAGAGGAGGCCCGCGCTCAGCAGTGGGCAAGTATATAATACAAGGCTGATCTTATTATTATTATGTTGTATCTTTCCTGCGGGAAATCACGGCATAAAGGCCGGTCCTTTTAAGGCTTGCGTGGGACATGGATCCAACACGTAGAGGCCCCTTTAAGATACATTATCAAGCGGTTTATACACCTTATTTATTTATTATTATTATTATTATTATTATACGAAATCTATATAAATATTAATATTTTAAAACATATTTAAATATGTTTCAGAATACACGGAAAAACAATAATACAAATGTTTTTAATTTATGCCTAAATGACATCACGTTGTTTTGACGAAAATACATAATTTCATTGCACGACTTTTTAGAATTATACATATACATATTTTTTAGAATTACATATTCATTGTTACTGACCTATTCAAATTAATAATTATAATTAAATAATAATAATATTAATAAACATTTATGTCTACTCCAAGGTGGACAGGTGATCTAATAAAGGTCCAAAGAACTCGCTGCACGTAGGGCGCTTCTAACAGGTCGGTCTGAATATTTGAGGGCAGGCCTAGGTCTAGGAGTGGATATTCTATGGCTGATAATAAATACGATAAATAAACTATTGGTCCCACTTAATATTTACTATAGAACAGTAAAAAATTTACGACATGACTCCGTGTCGCTTTATTGTATTGGTTGAGAGGCTAACAGCATTTTAATAAACGATCCCAATGTCAATCTTCTAACTGATTCCCAAGCATGAACCAATCAAAATAACCCATTTGTAAGCGTGTCAAAAATCTTTGTTCTGATTGGTCCATTTTGAGATAGATCGAAGAAAGCGATTGCGATCGTATATTGAAAATAGCGGTAACACGTGACTTACGCATTGGTCTCGATCAATCACAAACATCGACTTACGAGTCGCGTTTTTGGAACATTTTAAAAGGCAGACCTTGAACTCTTTGAACAATCGACAGTACTTCCAAAGTAACATTGTCTTATAACGTAGGTGATGATTGAAAATCTGTTAAGAAGCGGTGATAGCGTAGCCTAGGTTTAGAGAACCTAGGAGTGGAACAGACTGCCGAGACGATTGTCCGCAGGTTCAAAACCCAAGGCACATACCTCTGACTATCCTAAAAAGTTATTATGTGTTGTTTAAAGTATGCTTTCTGCGTTGGTGGGTGTTGCTGTGGGACTAATCTCTGAGTCAACAGAGGTGCAGCTTTCCGTGCCCAGAAGTAATAGTAATAATATAGGGCTAATATTTTTATATTATTCTTTATTACAATTGTTAACACGCGGTTAGCGTAATAAATATAAATCTGACTGTAGTTTAGTTTTAAGCCGATACGTATTACAGATACCAGGTTGTTAGCCTATAATTTTCAAGATATAAATTTTCCTTCAACACCTACAATGCGCAAAGCAAATTAACGATTCGATATAACGATAACGGTAACGATTGACTCGATTGCGCCGTTAAAAGCTAACAAACTAACATTCCTTATTACAGCCATTAGATACCGTATATTTATTTAGAGTTTCATATCGTTGTTGGATACGCTGAACACTTAAATAAATAATAACACTTTACTATATATATTTGACGTACATGCATATATAAGTTCACTTTTATCAATAAGGGTTAGGCAGACGTGTACCCACATTTTTCCTGAAATCCGTCCCATGGTTTGATATATGGCGAACCACTGCCAGATTTGTCAATAGGCCGTGGCATACAGGCGGCATAGTTGAAATCAGTGATTTTTTCCCCCGCAAAATAGGCACCTGCACGAAGAACATGCATAGCTGCGCTGAGAGGCCTACGGTTACACTTTAGAGTACATAAATATTCAGCACTATGGCTATCCTATTGCATTATTATAATATCAGCCATGTATTATATACTATAGTACTGCTGGGCACGGGTCTCCTATACTAATGAGAGGGATTAGGCCTCAGTCCAACACGCTGGCCTAGTGCGGATTGGTAGATTTCACACACCCACAAAAATTCTATAGACAACTTCTCAGGTATGCAAGTTTCCTTACGATGTTTTCACCGTTAAAGGATGCGATAATTCGCACAAAATACACATATAATTTTAGATAAGTCAGAGATGTGTGCCCTTGCATTTTGAACTTGCGGAAATTGTCTTGGCAATCCGTTCCACTACCAACTAGGCTATTGTCACTTTTTCTTTCATACTATTGCATGTCGGGCGCAAATTGAGATGTATACAAAACAAATTCTGCAAGAACGCGTCACATTTTTCCCTTGTTTAATCACGTTACCCAGTTACAAATTAGACCCGTGCAGATAATAAATATCATACTAGATCTGTAGCGTACTGAGATAAAATATGTATCGAGCCAGGACCCTCCTGCATCTCAGCAAGTTAATCAACCACATGGTCATCAAGTGTTCGACTTCCTGACTAACTAATGGCACCGTCAGGTCGACTTTACAAACTTAAGGTCGACCTCGTTTGTAGTATTAGTTATAATAAAATCGATTCGGGGTCAAGGACGAATTTAATTGATCATTAGGTTTTTATTGAGAAAATTAATAATTTACGTAATTTATTAAAAACTGACTGCTTTGATGGCGTAGTTGTACCTCACAACTGAGTGCTGTGGTCTCGGGTGAGATCCCTAGGCAGAGTGATATTGGGTTTTTCTAATCAGTATCAACTCCTCCCCTTCCTTACCACACTTCGGGATAAATGCGTGATGTTGTTGTGTATTAAAAACTAGAAGAACATATTATACATATCCAAGTCGATAAGTTCAGTTTCAGTGAGCTAACTCAACTCGTTGTTATTGTCGTTCATGTTAGTTCTACCGGCACCTTTATAATAATTGTCATTGTCAAGTACACTACGATATATCTTTTATTTCTATTACTTGTTTATTCTTGTTAAAATAATAAACATTTATTATAGTATATTGTATCTTTCCTGCGGGAAATCATAGTATAAAGGCCGGTTCTTTTGGAAGGCTTGCGCGGGGACATGGATCCAACACGTAGAGGCTTCCTTAAGATATGTTACTGTAATTGGGATGTATGCAACTTAGTGGCGAAAGGTGTTTTTTTCCCGAAAAGGTACCCGACACAATATATAGTACAGAATAAGTACCTTATATGCATGAATGCGCCCTGCAACTCGTACTGATCATAATTAGATGTTGCATAAATTTTACATTAAGTCGGTAGGAATCGGATTATATGGAGCTTTACCACTGATGCACCTTACGAATACTCTGTACTTATGGAGGGTAAATACAGGCAAACACAGCGCTTGCAAGGTTATTATTATTATTTGTAGTTAACTGTACTCACCTAATATGCGCACTGGCTATAATCCTGTCTCCAGCGAGCTGCCACACGTGGAACTCGTGGACCGCGAGCACCCCGTCCACTTTCTCCAACAGCCGCCTTTGTATCGCGTCCACCTGGACAAATACATGCGTCCAGTAACTATAAGGGTTGTCGAAGATTTAAAATCAATTTAAACTTTATCTGTTTATTTACTAGATCCAAAGTTGAGTTTTTAAATACCTGAATGAAAAGTATTAGTATGGCTTAAAATGTATAGTGTGGGGACACACACCACGGCTACGGCTACAAGTGTGCGTACGTAGTTGTGTGTGAGAACGCGTCACGTGATATACAAGCGATATACGCCTTTATTAACATAGTACGTCTACTAATTTATCACTACTACCCTCTCATTTGATTATAAGGTACCGTGAAGCTTTCACACACAAATTTGTCATCTTTGGTTTAATTTAAGTCAATAATCCTCAAGCTAGAGCTATCACTCCTATAACATCATGCTCTACATAGAGCACCCTCTAGACCATGTCATTGCGCGGTACGACGTGCGGGTAATCCGTCTCGATTTGCAGAAATGATATCGCAAACAAAGTAAACCTATAACAAATGCAGGAACAACTACTGTAAATAGAGTGTTTAAGAAAATAATTATTGCTTATCAATGACGTCATTATGTTAGCAATTTCCACGTTTCCTTTGGTGCATGGCGATAGAAGATTTCGTACAAAAAATATAAGCGATTATTCTCAAGTATTTAAATTCTAAACAATTTATCAATTATTCAGTTTATAATCCTTATAGTACCCGTTACCTCTATACTTTCTGGTAACTCGTTAAAATGGATTACTAAAAAAACAAAGTTCTACCCAATTTTATTGACTGACTGATTTTTAATTCAGACAATACGTGGGAGGAAATAAGATTTCTATCCTTTACCATCTATGACGAAGATGTTCACAATGATTCACGTTAAGTCACAAATATGATGCAACGTTTGCGCGTAAGCCTGTTGCGTCAACACCACACAGGGAGGGAATGGAGATAATTCCGTTAGCAACCTTTATCAGTTTACCAAAAGTATTATAGCAAAACTACAAAACAAAGACGTTTTGAACAAAAAGTATTTTTATCTTCTATACTAACTGTGCCCGACAATTCGTCTCCATGGACTTAAGACTAGAATTTGTGGGGCAATAATAGTGTAATAAATACTAACGACCGATATTAATATACGTTCGCAAACTTAATCTTCGTTTCGATTTCCAGAATGACCGAATTAAAATAAGTCATTTGTTTCCATGTGAAAAAATGTGTTCCGGTTTGCAGTACAATATAGCCAGAGTAAATACTGGACATTATAAGACTTAAGCATCTCATCTCTCAGGATGGCGAGCGCAGTGGGATACCAAACAATACTTTGTTATTCAAGGTGTATCTACTGTTTATGGGCAATCGTATCGCTGTCCATCAGATGAACGGTAAGACCGTCTCGTAATTCAAAATATTCAAACAAAAAACTTTATTCTAATTGGTCTATTCTCACGATCGATCGAAATAGAGCGAATGAGACCGTTTATTGACATCAGCTGTTACTATTTAACACTTTATATTTTTCTATTGCTTTTTCAATCCAATGAGGCATTTTGTCATTCGAGTGCAAACATAAAAGCTCAACGAATTTATTATACGTATGTATTACCTTTGTAAAATGTATGTAGACGCATAAATTTATTTATCATACGCAAGCCGGTGCAAAAAGATCAAGTCAATATTGACATCACACTGTTATCAAACAAAACGCTTCTTACACGAGTAAAAGTTGTTTGACACGAAACGTGTGTAAACAGTTCTTTATGACGTAATACCTTTCATTAATTTATAGATAAAAAATGTTTCCATGTACTATAAATACACGAATGGCACTAATATAACAGAAATTACATCTTAGAATATTATTATTACTAGGTGGTCGGTACAAAGCTATAATTTAAGCGATATATGTCACAAAACTCTAACAATGTAACATCATGTTTACAGATAATAAATCATTTGAATTTGTAACACATTTTACAATACATAAAATGCGTACAAGCGTGACGTCAGAACACATATAACATGCATTTTGCCGCCAAATTAAAATGAATACTTTGCATGGGTAAACAAACTTAGTTACTAATCGCCGCAGTTCCATTAAAATTGTTGAATTATCATATTTTATATTATGCAGCTGTATGTAAGGGGAATGCTCCCGAAAGAATTCGAGTGTGACCGGCGACCGCTTTCCCCAAGTCAGCTGTTTTTAATAACGTTATATTGCGTAATGCGTTATCTATATTAATATATATAAAGCTGAAGAGTATTCGAGCGCGCTAATCTTAGCAACAACTAAACTGATTTTTTTCCACTTATAGTAAGCTACTTTCCTGAGTGTTTTAGGCTACTTTTTTCCGGAACAACTTAACAATGGGCAGAGCTGCAGGCAAAAGCTAGTTTCAAATACAATGATAAAATAATATTATATTTATTTTATATAGAGCTGTTTACAATAAATGATAGGTTTTTTAGATCCATCGTGAAAATGTACCAATCACGTAAAGGTATTTTTTTGGTTTATTCTCGGATCGGATCGAAGATTAAGATCGTTTGTAGAAATCGACCGATCGTAAGTATTTATCCTTCCAAAGATAATACGACGTTCTTTTGTTATTATTCAAATAACTGTCTTTGTTTTCGTGACGTTGTGAATTACACCCTGCATAATACTCTTAGCGTCTATTTCATCATGTCTTAAGTGCTACTCGTCAAGTATAAGACAGATAAATACAAAAGTCACGTTGTCACCTGCAACCCAGTATAAACGGTATCGAAATGAATACTATCTATATATTACTTGTCTAATACGTTAATTGTCGGATAAAATTAACTCGAACATTGCGTAATAGGCTCTTAAAGTAGGGATGCCATACGTGCCGATTTGTAGACTAACAATGATTAGTAAGATAGTGAATAATATACAATATACGATGGACTATTCAGTATTTATTCAGTAGACGAAAAGGCTTTAGGATTTTTCCACGGTCATACTCTTAATTATGGCGAGTCTAAAATGTCCCAGTTTGACATCAAAATAAGGCAACCCTACCTTAGAGTTGTAATTTTATCTATATGTTATTTGTATGATAATGCTGTGCATACCTTTAATATTCATATGTATCAGATTTGTATTATTATTTATTGTTTGTGAGATTTAGATGCATGTGCCACTGGTGTGTTATTAATTGAAGAAATATGAACGCAACCTCCCTTGTGTAATTTATTGTGACTGCATAGTTTGTTCTAAAAACAAAAAACTATACATTCTGTCTTCTTTCACGTTTCAACTCATGTATTTTTTCCTAATAAAAACTAACTCCGTTTATATACAATAATTTATTATTTTATCATTAATAAATAAACATAAATAGTCTATATAGAACTAACTCACCTGTATATGTGTTGGCACTGTTTGGAGTAGGATATAAGAGGACTCTCAGCAGAGGCCAAACCGATGAGTATTAAGATCACCAGGACTATACTGAGCGCTGGGTCGATGTAGTATTTGTACTCCCAGTCGGTCAACCACACGACCAGCGCGGAACCGACCACTATAAGAGAACCTGTGACAAAAATAACAATCATTTTAACATTACATCGATTTGTTGCAAGGTTAAATGACTTAAACGACATTTATTTCGAAATTTTTAAGTAGTTTAAAAAAAAATTGATAAAAGTGTTGATTTTATAATGATTTCTTATGTTTACGCGAATGTTAGACGCATCAGAGTGCCGACTTTAAATACATATATAATAATATAATAATAATATCAGCCCTGTATTATATACTGTCCCTTTGTTGGGCACCCCTAACTAGTGGATTAGGCCTTAGTCCACCACGCTGGCCCAGCGCGGATTGGTAGATTCACACACCCTCGAAAATTCCTGTAGAGAATTTCTCAGGTAAAAAAAAACGCTTAAGACAATTAGCGTTTCAACTGTCGATATGATATTAGGTCTGATTCCTTTTTGACTAGTTTCTGCTAGGTCTCTCTGTTTATGTACCGTTTTCCGCGATGTTTATTTCTACCGTCAAGCGTCTTGTGCTGATTTAAATAACATTATTCGATTTAATTACTGGGCTTATGAGACTTATTATCTAATGAATGCATGTCTAAGGCGTCGAGGACAGTGGGGCCGCGGAGTGCTTAGTAATTCGAAATTCTAGGTGGTAAATAAAGGTTGTTTATGTTCGTGACGCTTACCACTAGACGAGCGACTTACTCGTCTCTGTTATTTCTTAGTATAAATATATATCTCTAATAGGCGTTTATCGATAATTATTTGTTAGCCATGCCACGGAAAACATAAAACATAATATTGAATTATGGTGTAAAATATCGAGTGAAAGTACGAGAGTGGACGACAAATGTGCGGTTACGTAAATATATGAAATTGTTTAGCTATAGACATTTCCTGTTTCCTCAATTATCTCTTACATTTTCTGTGTAATGCTTTTATTAATGAACTAAAATTTCACTCGGCTCCGTGTGCCTACTTTTGAATCAAATAACTAAATAACACTAAAGAGTCTTTAACCAGATTTAGTCCCACCAACAGACAACAAATTAAAATAAGCGTTATACTATCTGATCTTAGGATAAAGTCTTATTGTAAATAAAAAGATGGGCGTTGCACTTTTATTGATATTTGTAATCCGCTACATAAACAAATTAGTTCAAATTTAGAAAATTTAATTAATGTTCTTTTTCGCGGTTCTCTTTAAAAATGTTCACAGAGGTACAATTAGTGTCCAAATAGTTAAATGACTTTTCGTCATATGTCAAAATGAATAGTTTA
>NW_023594530.1:0-15584 GCF_014839805.1 Manduca sexta | reverse complement strand
TATGTTTTGTAGTACGAAATACTTATTAGTATAAATAGTGCGGTGCGTATTTATCACTTTCTGATTGAATGTCTTAATCATGAGGTTTTATGGTCACAATAAGGAAAGGAGAAAACTGATTTTAGAATCTATAGCTATATACTAATATAGTTTACACTCGCGAAGCTACTCGCGTGTAATGTTTCCGGGATATAACTCCAGCTTTTATATTTTCTCGAAATAAAAGTAGTCTTTAGCACTCAGCAGAAAGGTAGCTTCTTATTAGTGAAACAAAATCAAATTAGATTATCAAATTAGACAAACTCTTCAATTTTATATATTAGCATAGATGAAAATGAAGTTATATTTTTTAAACCCGCTAATTTCAGTTATTACTGCTCCGCTTCCTAATTTTCAGTATTAAGTAGCTACCTTATCTTTAAGTCATAAGGGCTACTTTTATTCAGGTAATGGACATTGCCGCATAGAGCCGCGAGCAACATCCAATATAATACGCATGCCTGCGTCGATGCAACTAGTGTATTCACGGTCCACTGCGTTTTATTCTGTCCCTTGGATGTACTACGAAGCCAGCCCTATGAGGCCCAAATTCAATTCCCGACAACTGAACTGTGGATTTCGAATCGAAAAAGTGAGATTTTTATGAGAGAAATAACAGTCTATAAATGAATGTATTTTCCTTGACCTCGCTTATTTATTGTTACTAGCTTCCGCCCGCAGCTTCGCCCGCGTGGATTTCGGGTTTCAAAAATGGAGAAGGTGCTCAATTTGTCGGGATGTTTTTTTAATTTATGGTGGTATGCAGGTGGTCCGATTGTCCGGTCAGGGTCTGATGATGGGATCCTGGTGAAATCGAAGGAACTTTTAACCATTAAGGTTGCACACGAAATGACGGAAGCTTAAAAATGGAGTAACTTCTCCGTTTTCCCAACATTTTCCATCACTGCTATGCTCCTATTAATTGTAGCGTGATGAAAAGTATACTATAACCAGCTCAGGAGTATGAAAAATAATTGTACCAAGTTAAGTTAAAATCCGTCGAGTAGTTTTTGTTTCTATAACGGTTATACAGACAGACAGACAAAAATTTTACTAATTGCATTTTTGGCATCAGTATCGATCCC
This sequence comes from Manduca sexta, assembly GCF_014839805.1. Taxonomy (NCBI): domain Eukaryota; kingdom Metazoa; phylum Arthropoda; class Insecta; order Lepidoptera; family Sphingidae; genus Manduca; species Manduca sexta. Next base: position 14,460 of record NW_023594530.1, on the reverse strand, counting down.
TAATCACCCCAGTTATTTTGGAAATATATTTCATGTAGAGAATTGACCTCTCTACAGATTTATTATAAGTATAGATATGCAAAAGTAGTTCAAAAATTGTCCATACCGAAAACATGCATTTTAAAGTAAAACAAAAAAATAATATCGTGAAGCCAACCAAATAACTAATGATATATTAAATTTTGTGACTGTTCAATTTAGTCGGGTCCGCGATATCACTTTTGTTGAGTTTCAGAACGCGACATTACATTATTATATTCTGTGCTCCAACGCACACTGCTTTGATGTTAGGAACACACTTACATTGCTTAGACAACAGTGAACTTTATACAATAGCAATAAAGCTCAAATTGACTCTACGTATTAGTTAGAAACGTTTGTATGGGAAATAGAAATTTGCTGTTTTGAGGATTTTCCGGCAATTATTCGAATTTTTCTCACCTTTTAAACCTTCCCTAGACCTCCACGAATAATTCAAGACCAAGATAAGATAAATCCGTTCAGCCGTTCTCGAGTTTTAGCGAGACTAACGAACAGCAATTCATTTTATATATATAGACAAGGATTTTTATGTAAATCAATCATGAGATAAGGAAGCCCCTCGCATCATGACACGCCGCCCTTAAGTTTTAACAGAATTTAGAACTTTCAAAACCCTTACTAAACGGTGAAGGAAAACATCGTGAGGAAACCTGCAAACCTAAGAAGCTCTCTATAGGAATTTTGAGGGTGTGTGAAGTCTACCAATCCGCACCAGGCCGGCGCGATGGACTAAGGCCTAATTCCTCTCGGTAGTAGAGTAGGCCCCGTGCTCAACAGCGGGACGGTATATAATACAGGGCTGATATTATAAAAGCAAAACTTTGCGTGCATTCGTCATTATGAGACACTTGAAGCTTATAATACTGGCACGCTATGGCGGTTTTCACTTTGTCCGCCCATCAAGTTTCATGTTAATTCATAACTATGTTGGAGAAGCTAATTACTAAATATTATTGTCAATAATGATGTGTAACTCGGAATTTGTTCATCGAAATTCGAAATTTAAAAAAGCGCTCGTCAAATAAAGGATCGCTGGCCAGCACAACTTCTTCCTCCGGCAAACTTGTGTAGTAAAATAATAATATATTCATTTTTATGCATAGTCCGTTTCTTGATAAATATTAAATAAACGTATTTATTTTCGCTTTTAATCAGCTACCGCTTGCAATATTTAAAAATCTAAAATATTATATGCAATTTGATTATATTTTTTTCGATAATGAATTGAGATTTCACCCAATTATTGCAATATTAATCTATCAAAACGACCATCATACCTTACCGCGTTCTATACTTTCAAACCGAAATACAATGCAGACCTGACGTGAACTTAGGAGCTTAGATGACGTGGATTTATATTTACAGCTTGCTTACAAACTTATATTTAAAAAACATTAAGAACTAAAGCAAAACAGCCGTGGTTTATTAATATTAAGGCCTTTCTCTAGCAAACAGGCCTGAATATTCGTTCCATACATTTGCAGCGCTCAATTACAGGCAAGAATATGCGAAGGTTTGCGAATAGTAGGTTTAAAAATCAATTTTAGGTCTTTTGGAAAATTTTAAAAGTAAAATGTTCTTTATTAAATTGTCTATCTAATAGTGTTGAATTCAAATTAATATATGTATTTTAGGAAGATTGAATTAATAATTTTAGTGGCATTTTCATTATAAATTTAATGATAGCTATAAAGATAACATATTGTAGAAATGTGGGGTTTAATTATTTTCTATATTATTATAAATTTCGAATGATTAGCTTCTAAAAATAGGGTTAGCGCGCCGTTTTGCTTGTGACACTGCCTTAAGAGTAGGTACCGTCATCCATAATAGTAATTGAACAAATTAAAAACGCTTCTACGCAATAACTTCAATCGAAATATTCTTTCTTTATCTAAAATGAAATAAATCTTTTAAAATTTCTATTAGTGAAAAAAATCATTGATATGGACACATAGTAAAGGCGATTTAAAAAAATATTTCTTCAGCTACTTTTATGGCTGACTGTACATAGTGGTAACATGTTGAAATGTTGTGACTCCGCACGCGACACTCTGACGCTATTAATAATATGCTATCAGTAATATGTCGCCGCCGTGGGTTTCTACATTCACTTGAATACTTGCTTTTGCTTACAGAGACTGGCTTGGTGGCGTAGTTGCTGCCGTATGACTGCCGAAGATCACAGATTCGATTCCCATGTCGGGTAGTGATATTAAATTTTTCTGCTTAGTTAATCTAGATTCTAGATTTTGTTTCCGATATGGACAATCATGACGCCTATCATATGAATGAAATACATATTGCAAAAAGTGAGTACATTAGGTGCGCCTCTGCCTACTCATTCGAAAATTAAGGGCATACTATGTAAATAAAATAAATTCATAAAGTTCCCTATTTATATCGTTATTAAATTAACAATTTATTACACAAACAACTATATAATCAGTTATACTATAATCAAGTACACTCAATGCAAACTGCCAATAATTAGAAAGTATGCAATTATCATTACGCTAAACAATCCCAGTAAAAGCTATTAAAAATTAATTCACATTAACCATAATACGAAACAAGATTTGCTACAACGCAAATGTCTCAGACCATTTACAACTCACATTCCAAGTACAACTAAGTTAGTGTCTAGCAAGTTCTAGATTAATCGAAGCTAACAAGTATATGAAAGCATTAGTAACCTAGTATGGCTTTCCTATATCATTTTGTTGATAGGTCTTGAGTGGTTGATACACTTGCCATTGGATAAATGGTTTTATTTTTGACTATTTCGGTAAATAATATACAGTTTTTGTTTGAAATACTGATAGTTGAATATATTTTGCATCTGCCCGGATAGCAACCGCTGTAGACAAGGTGTTAAAACCCGCCATAGCGCCATAATGCGTGAACGTCTCCAAATTATATTGAGTTTAATTCGCTGCACTTATGTCACTTTTAGTTTAAATTATGTGCATGTTGAGTTTTCCAAACTTAGCTTACATTACAGCTATAAGTTATAATATTTAAATTATTGTAATCGTAGAGTTAAGACTGCTGGAAAACCTAATAAATAAATAAATAGCGGCCCACATAAGTGTTGTGTTTCGGGATCAGCCTGTGTATAATCCAGTTCCAAGGGGCCGCATAATTGTGTCGACTGTCGAGGGGTAATCATCTCTCGTCAGTCGACACTCTACTTACCATCAGGTGTAGGGGGTAACATTGCCGTGGTCGATAAAAAAAATACTTGTTCATCACATTGCATCTCGCCTGTTAAGTTTTTCAGGGGTAGGTAGACATCTAAAACACTCACATATTTTTTTTTTATGAATTATAACACTTCTAACCTATTGCTTTAGAATGACGGGCGTTCTCACACTGCCTTTAGTAGCAGAGCTTTGTCATTCAAATTTGGTTCATATTAGGAACGAGTGCCATCAATGATAATGAGTCTAGCTTTCTATCATGCCGCGCTTGTATAAGGAAGATGGCTTCACATATTATAAGTACATTTGATGTCAGCCACAACATGTGCTGCTGAACATAAATTCCAAACATTTCCACCTTGAAAGCGTTTAGCGTCCCTTTAATATTGAATATCACTATCAAGATGTTTGTGACAGCTTGCAAGTTCCACTGCTATTCTATAATTTCTATAATTTTCAAAACAGCAGTGGCGAAACGTCCATACAACCCGATTCCTACCAACTTTCTTTTTAGGTTTATTTCCGATTGTCTTAGTTTTTGTTTACTGTTAAATTAGCCGCAATATGTTAACTTAGGCAATTTCTTTTTACCTTGGGTTACCTTTTGAAAAATTTCGCCCTTCGCCACTGCCAAACAGTGTCATAGTCTAATGACTGATGCTTCAAAACTATGATTCCTCTCTAGCACTCCAATATATCTACAAGATTGGTACATTATAACTTTTTGTACACAATCTCATAGTCTACTGATATGCTTTAAAAATTTTCAATATCCCTCAAGGACCCCAATATCTACAAGATCGGTACATTTTCGCGCAATAAGTTCGACAAATGTACCAACCCAACTAAATGCATTAGCGAGAGTGCACGCTTTCTACGAAGGTAACAAGCCCGGTCCTACCGGTTCCCGTTTGTTTTAGAGAAATTACACTCAATTCATTGAGTGTTATAATTTATATTGCTTTGAAAAGTATCCATTATAACAGTATTGTATTGCGTCAGGGTTATACTTTTGTTTAAAGGTGAATGATTGTCTTCTCCGTTCTCAATTACTTATTTTTAGTAATTAATGTACCGTTCTCCCAGATTATAAGCACATGGTGATAAAAATTCAAGCCTAGGTAACATTAAGAACTACTCTGTAGTAAAGGAAGCTTTCCTAGCACTGGGATAGTAAAACAGGCCGTTTGTTTCACAGCAAAAATCCATGTTATGGATGCCATTCTTGAACCAGGGGAGTTGAAGAATGGTTAGATTGGACTCATCTTTCGACCCAGATGTAATGTAAATTTGACTGGTAGAGAATGCCTATGGCATTAAGTCCGCCTGTATATATTTGTATATTAAATGCAATAAATAAATAAATAAATAAATAAATGTCCTCTGGGTCGGGTCCCTATTAATTTTGATGCCGTCATACCAACTAAATATGGCGATAGAATCACCCCCTGTCATAATAGGACGGAACACATTTGGCGAAAAGTGGGTGCCTATGTTGTCCCTATGCATATCCTTCGGGGATAAATGTGTCATATGTGAGTGTATATACTATATGCCGTCTAAAACCTGCGGTGGCCTGTTTCTGTGCACGAGAGAAGGTTCGGAGGTCGAGAATGCTTCCAAAAAAATATATAATAATAATAAACAAATTCAATTACATTTAAAAATTTTATTACATACTTTTCGCCACCAAAATCATATCAAATATGTTTCTCAATAATATATAAATTGTCTACGAACTTTAACACGCCGTTCCCATCGAAACACATCGTATAGCCCATTCACAGCGCATTCTTTTTGATATTAGATACATATCGTTTGCACTTCATTGTAGTACCTAGGCAACGTGAAACAGGGTCGAACTAAGTTTTAAGTAATAATAATAATAATAATAATATCAGCCCTGTATTATATACTTGACCACTGCTGAGCACGGGCCTCCTCTACTACTGAGAGGGATTAGGCCTTAGTCCACCACGCTGGCCTAGTGCGGATTGGTAGACTTCACACACCTTCGAAATTCCTATAGAGAAATTCTCAGATGTGCAGGTTTCCTCACGATGTTTTCCTTCACCGTTAAAGCGAACAATAAATTCACAAAGAATATACACATGATTTTTTAGAAAAGTCAGAGGTGTGTGCCTTTGGGATTTGAACCTGGGGACATTCGTCTCGGCAGTCCGTTCCACACCCAACTAGGCTATCGCCGCTTATAGTTTTAAGTAATATTACTTTGTTATTCATATATATTTATTTACTCAACTAAAATGACAAAAATATTATAGGTTATATACGAATACTTTGTGTAAGTATTAAACGAAATCTAGTAAATTATATGCGAAATTTGCCAGTAGTACAGCTCATCATTATTACTATAATAATTGTTCTGAAAGGTTTTAGTTTTGAGCAGTTATTGCTTTATCCTTGGACAGACAATAGACGCGAAATTAAAAAAATAAATATTCCGTTTTTAAATAATATCATTCAGATCTCTGAATTCCTATAACATGCAGACATTTAAAAATAGTTATATGACATTTAGTTTTCCTCTCCTGAATATAATACGGTTGTAAATGGTTCCCCTTTATTCCCTAAAGTCCGCCCCTGGGCCACAAAGCGTGGTGTCGTGACAACCTGCTATTATCACGCTAGCGTAGAATGGCACTTGTCACGTACGCTCTAAACGTTAGCACCATGCTTGATTACTTGCATCCATTTTAAATTTATTTCATTCTTTACTTTAAGATTAATATATTTATAACTGGCTGCTTTGGTCACTAGTGGCTTATATTAATGTGGGCTTAGAGTTTCTGATCGCAGTTCAGAGAAAACAAAAAAGTCCTTACTATGTTTCTTGGTGTGTCTTCCCAGAACAAACTCTCCGAAGCACCGGTAGTTCCTTATTTTTCCTAGCGAAATTTTAAAAATTACATCTATAACTGATCTGGGTAAAAAATAAATTGGGAAAGTAAGTAATCTTGACACTGCACAGGGGCTGTATTTAATAACGTTTCACTACCTTCAATTTCATAGTAATACAGTGTTTCTTAGCAATGAGAGCAGTTTGCGCCTCACAAAGAGTTTATTAAAATTGATTTTCCTTCCTAGCCGAATTAAGGCCACGGCGGCCAATCTCAATTGAAATCAGCCAAGTAGGTACGCAGGTAATATTATAGTGCACAAGTATGTACTTAATTTACAGGTGCACTCTCTGTTCCTTCATTCTCATAGTTCGATAAGACGGCAATCCGACATGACTGGCGAGATTCGGTGCAGGACCAACGGCTTTACATGCTTTCCGAGGCACGACGGTATCACATTTCCAACTTCCTGATTCCGAGCTGTAACTGAGTAACTTTAAAGATGGAAAAACCCTGTCACTCTTATTTTGGCCCGAACCAGAATTGGAACCCAGGACTTCAGCTCGGTAGTCGTACTTGTCCGATGCATTCAATTATTAAGATAATAAAACAACAAAACCATTAATTAACAATTACTTTAAAATTAGTCTCGAAATTCGGTTTACAAAGCGAATTTTACAGTACAAATTTAAGTAAAAAGCACTTTCTACTCTAACGGAACACCGGATTTGTTTTAATAACGAGCTTAAAGACAAAATTGGACCGTGCACTCTGTAGTGTTGCCAGCTTCTCATGTCATAAAATTAAAAATATACATGACAAAATAATACTAAACTAAAAAATTATCGATTAATGTCAATTTATCCTCAAGAGATAATTTCTCTTTTAAGAAAACGAATGATTTTAAGTCTTCAAGGTTAATTACAAAGGATTTCTAGTGACATATTGTTTGACATTTGTGACATTTTGAAATACTATTAAATTTGACTAGGTATTCAATGGGTTTCTTATTCGCTTTAGAACTAGTTACTACATTGGATTTCCTGTATACCTGACGAGGAGGTTTATCTTTGTCTAAGAGTTCTATTTTTTTTTTTTCATTTAATTATAATTAAATGGACACCAAACTTCCTAAAATCACAATTAATAATGTTCTGATACCTCCACCTATATCCACCCTGTTAAGTTTTAAATTCATAATTCCAGAAATAAACAGAAACTCATTCAAAGCAACTAACAATTCCACAATCCCCGAGGATTTAGCTGGCAACACCAGCGACTCCTTATCTAGCTCCAAGCTATGTGATCCAGCTACTAATTTCTGTTTCGTGCTATCGCCACATCTAAGCGAGATTGTAGGTACATTATGAACTGTATCTTTGTAGCCATGTGGCGCTCCTTGCTTTTCGAATGTGAGGATTCTGATTTCATTCTAATTTTCTAAAAGTAAATCAGCTCTGAAAAATATTTAAAATAAATTCTATATTGTTGAGTATCAGTAATTCTTCAATTTTAGTAATGCAATACTAGTTAAGAATTATTTTAATATGAACGTAAAATAAATAAATAAACTACCTGAGAAATCAGCGGTTTTAGAAAAAATACGGAAAAGACTTGAAAAAATGGCAGCGAGATATTATAAGTAATGTTGAATAATATATTTTGTTTTTTATACGACCAGGTGTCTCCACTGCAACTGACGGTGAGTGGCTAAGATTTTAGATAGTGTATCCTGATGAGAGATGATCAGGTTTCCCATACAAATCAATACAATTGTCGGCCTGTTTTTAACCATATATACAGAGGCTGATCTGGATCTAGACCTTCCTAAAGGTCTCGTTTTATACTCTCCCAGGGTAAAAAGTAGCCCATAACACTCAGGAGCTTTCTATTAGTGAAAGCATTTTCAAAATCAGTTTCAACAGTTCCAGACAAAAGGCCCTACTAACCATAAACAGACTCCCAAATTTTACCTTTATTTTTATTTATTACACTTTATTGTACACCAAAATCATAAATCATGAAACAAGAAAATAGAAAAAACTACAAATGGCGATTTTACCGCACAAAGCAATCTCTTACAGACAACCATAATATTGATATAGATATAACTGAACATTGGCATGGAATTGGTTCTACGAGGTAAAACTAATTCCACACCAAGAAGCATTACCAACGCATCTACTTGGGTCTAGTTACAACACTCTTGTACGGCAGCGGCTTAACTTCATGCGACCTAACACTTGCAGTAATTTATAAACTTCCCAACTTATATTATTGTGTTGGAAATTATTTATGAGCTAATTTTACGTATATATCATAAACATTCCGCACTTGATATTCACTTCAAAATATAGTCCTTTCCGACGCTCCACAACACCCAAGTCAGCTTTCACATGGCCAATATATTTTATATTTATTATAATTACTAGCTGACCCGACAAACGTTATCCCGTCTTAACTATGAATTTGCAGCGCGCATACTATCAATCGCTGAAATTAACTTTTCTTAAATTTTCTAACATTCCGCTCAACTTCCTTAATTTTTCTTTCATAAGATCCTTCTCCTGACATTAACAAACACAACAACAAAAAATAGTGAAATCGGTCCAGCCATTCACGCGTGAAGGCGTGACTAAGAGAAATAGGAATTCATTTTTATATATATAGATTTAGAATAAAACCCAATATACGTATCTTAAATTACTGATTGTAATCTGTTTTGTTGCCCAAATAAAATAAATAAATTATTTTTGTAATTCATAAACTAATTATGGTCTATAGATAACCACATTGCTAACAATTTAAAATAAACAAACCCTGATTAAGAGAATGTGTACATTCACTTATGTACACACTGGTTAAATTATGGTTTACTTATTTTATTATTTATGCTTGGATTCAATAACAAGTTCGATATCTAAGTAAAGCAATCGAATTTCTTCGGTTTGAAATATACGCAATTATTCAGTATTGGAATGGATGATATATTCGATAGATTTACCTATTTTTTTTCAGGTATCTTCACTATAAATAGTTAAAGTACCTGTGACACTTACATTATTGGCTACGGGTAAGGTATTAAACACCCATGTTATCCAGCAAATGTTTCTAATTCTTATCGTTAACTGGACGAAAAAAAGCTACAAATAATGGCAATGCACTTTTGCCTACCCATTCGAATTACTGGCGAAAACATATTTTTTACAAAAGTACTTAAGGTCCTAAGCAAATGGCCTTGAGTATTATATAATGATGAAGAATTTGTTTGTTTAAACGCGTTAATCTCAGGAAATACTTAACCGATTTTGAAAATATTTTAATATGAGCCTACATTAGTCCCGAGTGCTACAGTCTGTTTTTAATTCTAGGAAAATATTAATCACGGTTTTTTTTCGACAGCAAAAGCTGCAGGCAAAAGTTAGTGTATTATAAATTTTGAAGATAGCTTCAAAAATACGATAGCAAGCCGTATTGCCGGAGGGGGCGCATGAAACTTCTTTGTACTGTACCTGACAGATTTATTTATACGCATAGTTAAACAACTAAACCTACGTGCCACACGACACGTTAGCTAATAACTTTGAGTATTTGAGAAACGTTTTTTGCGAATTTAATTAAAAAGGTCATATTTTATTCAAGTGTCGTTAACATCTTTTTGTCTGTTCAAAGGTCATCATTTGCATAACAAACTGTCCAACTTGTTTTATCCAGCGTCTTACTAACAAAATGGATAAAATGACATTGGGTTTCAGTAAAGTTCAAGGTGGACACATTAGGCGTTCGGATTAGTCACAGTAACTTAAAATGGACATTAGAAGTGTCCGAAATGTTTGCGTGTATCTTGCGTAATCTGTAAAAATAATCACTAATAAGTATGAACAGGATGTGTTTGCTATATTCAGATTTCAGTGTAATCACCAATAATATATAAATTAAATTAAACAATATAAAAAATACGCCAAAATAATTAAAAACGTGAAGGAACCTTGAAGAGTTTTGGATATGAGATACGTTTCGTGCTAATATAGCTGATAAAATTATCATTTGTTTTGGATAAAAAAATATTAAAACACTCTTAATAAATTTTAATTTCTAAAGAAATATAAACGATGTTTCTTCATAACTTACAAACTAATATTTGTACATTAAAATAACAATAATATTATCCATTAACGAACGCAATAAAACCACGTAATAATAATAACATCAGCCCAGTATTATACACTATCCCAGTGCTGGGCACGGGTTCCCTCTACTATCAAGAGATAAGTCCTTAGTCCACCACGTTGGCTTAGTACGGATTGGTAGACTTCACACACCCCTCAAAAATCTTATAAAATTTCTGAGGTATGCAGGTTTCCTCTCAGTGTTTACCTTCACCGTTAAAGCAAGCGATAATTCACAAAGAATACTTGAATCTCACAGACTACAAGATAATTTAAAACAAAAACTGCAATGAAACAGGCCAGTGTAATCAAACAAAACGCAATGTATCATTAAAATGGCCAGTTAAATTTTCATTACCCGCGCCAGTCGCTGACTAAGCTGGCTGAATAATGTACGAATATGTCCCGGACGTTGACTTGATGTGGACTTCTTTATGAGTTATTTATTTATTTGCTTACTAAGTGTATAATAACTTTTGTTACATTTTATGCTCTTATGACTTAGCAGTCCTTTTCAGAGATTGCAAATTTGAGGGCGCTATATCAATAACAATTTACTATAGATGTAATATATAGATAATGAATTAAAACTATCACCTATATAAAAACAATACTTAATATTTATAACATCCAACATACTATTTTGCTTATTTCCTAGTGGCTCTTAAAATATTCATCTATTGTATAATAACAATTTTATACCAGATATTTTTAAGTTTTTTGTTAAATATAACAAATTTCGGTTCAGTTTTGATTTCATCTGGTAGTTTATTAAATATTTTAACTGCCATAGAATATGGACTATCGTGGAGCATTTTTGTTCTAGATAATGGTAAGTAGAGGTTTGTCTTTTAGAGTTTACCGATAAGGAATAATATAATTAGCTTATGTACTGCTCTACATTGTCATCGGTTTCTGGGGTAAAAATTAACTTAAAGTTAGGTATGTATTTTGGAATCGAAGGAGTTCAGTTATTTGAAAACTCTTCGGCGTTAGAATAACTGTGTGTCAACACGCTGCAGTGACAAAGACATTTTTCAAAAGGGAATCCGACCCAACTTATAGGTACTAATAATGCGGTCCGGAAATCGTTCTAATGATAATTCGATTTTTCATTACGATAGGAAAGCCGGCAGGAATCGGGTTGTATGGACACTTTGCCATTGACATGCTAATATCTCAAAATTCATGTAAATCAAACCAAATCGCAAGCTAGTAACGGTCATTTAAAAACATATCTCCCTCCCATATTACCAAGGTTGATAATTAAACAACTTCAAAATACGACCTTCAAGCTTCACTTGAAAGACTACTTTGTACGCAACAAATTCGAGAATAGAAACATTCTTGCCATCCATTGTAAGTCAGTCTACGTGTAACAATTCGCCAACACCCTTTCATTGCGATGAGGTACAAAATCCGCGAGCAATCCCGCCGGCTATAGCGGCACGTAAAATTTATTGCAACAATAAAATGTGGGATGCTTCCTTGCCCAGGGTAAAAGCACGCCGTAATAACCACAGGTGAGTAGGGATTAGTAAGGGCAAATTTGAACAGGTTTTGTTTATAGTTCGTTTTATAAAGATGTTTATAATACATATAAGTCTTTCAAATGTCTGAAGGTACGCAAAAGATATGTTATTAGTCACATAAATTTATAAGCTGACCAAATACAAAAGTTACTCTACTCTCAAATAGATGTTAATAAAACGAGTACCTACTTTTTTATAACATTTTTTCTCTCTAAATTATTACTTTATATTTTTATACTAAACAAGAATGAATAAATCAAATACATAAATCAAAATTAGCTGTTACCGTAACCACAACATATTATATCTGGTTGACGGCACATGTTGATATAAATATGTTAGAAATTAGTATTCACCTTATTGAATCACACGACTGCAGTGGCGAAAGTTGTTTTTTTTTCGAAAATGAACCCGACACTACCTACGGGTACTATTGAATGCAGACGCAAACCGTTCTAATAATTAGATACTACATAAATACATATGCGAACAAGAATCGGATTATACTTCACCACTGCACCACTGTCTCACAATCAACTGCACTGCGGTTGTTAAGGTAACATTCGTACGTACAGTTCTTTACAAATATATCTTGTGTCAAGTGCGATGCTGTAGATTAGAGTGGTGCATTTAGTATCAGTCTACCGGCTGGCTGATCCCGAACCGCACGTTAGTATAGCGATGACTAAACCGACTATTTAGTGGTTTCATTATGCTTTGTTTACTTCAACTACTACCTCGGTGGCGTTGTATTACGGTGCGACTACACTGTTACAGGTTCGGGCCCAGGGTTGGATTGATATTGGATTTTTTTAATCAGTATCAACCTGGTGTCAAAAATTTGTGCCTGATATGCGGACAGGCTCGTTTCTAGTACATCGTGGAACACTGAACATTTTTAAAATAAAATTATGCAGCCGAAGATAGAACCCTTATCACATCGTTCACAATCATGCTGAACATATTTACAATTAATATAATATACAGCCGAAAATAGAACCTCCTTTTTTTTAAGTCGGTTCCAAAATAGTAAACAATCGAAGCCTAAGATACAGAAATGAAAAAAAATCTCATTGAAAAATCATATCGTTAGGGTGGTTCGCTTTAGAAATTCGTTTCACTATCTAAAGTACGGCCTAAGCCCCTGTTATTCTAAAAAGGCAATTAAATCCATAGCTCGAAGGTTCTATTCATTTTTTATCATGTCTAAGTCAATATCACCATTAAAGTAGTCATCAAATTAATGGATTAAATTTCGTATTTTAATATAATCTATACCTACTAATATATAAAGCTGAGGAATTACTTTGTTTGTTTAAACGCGCTAAGCGCGGGAACTACTAAACTGATGTTGATTTTTTTTTCTAATAGAAAGGTACATTACTCCTGAGCTCTATAGGCTTGTTTTTATCATAGAAACACGCGAGTGAAACCGCAGGCAGAAGCTAGTCTAAATATAACAACAAACTAACAAGCTGATTAATCGACCAATGCACAGCCGAAACTGCTGCCTACACGCATAAAATCACGTAGAGGTCCCTTAAAAAAAATCACATTCGGTTTAACAATTCCTGACAAACCTTCAAACAAACAAATTCTTCAATTTTATGTAATGTAAATTTTAGTATAGATACTACCAAAAAAATCTTCAGTAAATATGAAAGCAAGGCTCAAAATAAATAAATACATGATAATTATTTGATCTCTTACGACAATTACGCTAACTGACCCTTATTTTCAAAGTACTAAGACCCATCATTAGTTAAAGCGTGTGCATTATTCCTAATGATTATTACACGTATGTACGCCTTTACCGCAAACTATCAATTTGGTCTAATAGTGATTCAAAAAAATCAAATTAGGTACATCGCTTGTTCGTTTGCTTAAGCATCATCGCTTTGTATAATTGTATAGCAGAATAACAGCACTACTTATTGTGTTCCCGTTTGAAGCATTGAATTCTAGGGATCGCCCAGTGGTAGAAATTCGACCATCGAATTTGATATATTTTATAATATCATAGGTAAATCTATTTTTGCACCCATTCTGTATATAACGAACTTTGCATATCAAATCTCGCATTACGTGCATGCAATTTGTTTAAAAAGATACAAATTTTCTTTTCACGTACTAATATATAAAAGACTTACGTATTAATATTAGAGACTGTATTAGATGCCTCTAGTACAGTTCAATCAGAATCTATATAAATTAAACGCATTCACGCATTAAAGACACCAACACTACACACCTATTATGGTAAATATTGGGAAAAATTCAGAGAACGGTAGCAAATCAATACGCAACGATCAAAGTTAATTTCATACGTTATATACCATTATCGCTCAGTACAGTATAACCGCAGAGCCAATGGCTTTTAATACAAAATTGTCGATTAAAATGCTCGTCAAAAGTGAATGACAAAGCGTAATCATTTCCGAAGTGTACGAAGAAAATAATGAAGTATGGTTTCGGGTGACCTCGTTATTACCGTTCCGATTGTATGAAAATTATTTATGTACAGGTATTGAAATTGGAGGAAACATTTTATATTGCAAAGTATGCTTCGGTGGACGCATTCATATTTTATCTCACATACAGTACTTGATATTGTTCGGGTTGATTTCATGACGTTATTGCATGTTATGAGATA
>NW_023594529.1:0-13640 GCF_014839805.1 Manduca sexta | reverse complement strand
AATGCCTAACAACATACAATAATAAAACCCAAGAAGAAGCGGACAAATTGATTAGTGACATGGTGAAGGAAAAAAGATATTGCGTCGACGCGTGGAGTTGACGTCAAACATAACATAACGTAGTCAATGTTAATAAAAATATTTATATAATTTTTTTTTCTTTTATTACCACTACAATTACACAATATTTGCAACTATGCCATACGCATACTCATTGAACTGGTAAGTGCAATGTGTTTTTGAAAAATGCAAAATCTAATAAACGAATCTGAGGGAATGGATATACTTTTTATTTTACTAAATAACGGCCATCGCGCCGAAGGTACGTTCACGCGGTAGTAAAACCGCTATGGTGACTTTGGACTATATTGTTGTTTTCTTCAAGTCCAATCATTTATTGGGATTAAATTCCCGAACCAAGGTACACGAGATAGACATTAATTTTGCTTTAGATTTGAATGACGTAGGCCAACATGTCCTCATCCGTCAACCTTTAAGTAGGTTTCTAAAATATTTAATAATTTTCCTTTTGTTTGTATTATGGAAGGCATTACATATAAATAAACGAATGATTAATTAAATCGAGTGAACGTCCTCTGAAATCTGCCGCCCATAGGCCACGGCCTATTAACGAATCCAATACTGGATGTAAGTACGTAGATCGTCTTGTGTGCGGGTATACTTAACCTCCTTACATTCAGGGTGTCGTTGGTATAATTTTAGCTTGGGTTTAATACTTACCTAGATGTTTCAGTTATACTTACAAAACTGTTGCAACCATTGTGTCCAATCCCTCTGGGTGTATGTGTATCATCTAGCATAACGTACTTGGGGCGGGGGCGGCAAAAGGCGTATAAACCTTTAAAATTTATTTTTTTTGCATGTACCAGTGGCTAGGGGTAATGTGATTTATTTTTTTAAACGACTTTGCATGTATAAGTGGCTATAGTGATTTTTTTTAAATGACTTATCCTGTCCTGGGCCTTGGGAGGAACATTTTAGTTAACCTCGGACGACAAAATCTACCCTACGCTACTGGTCTCATACTACTTAGATTAAATTATTTATTAAAAAACAAAGATTTGTGGGTAAAGATATCTAGCACAAGAAACATTCATATTTTCAATGGAATGCTAAGGAACAAAATCTAAAGATATGTCTGAATGTTACACACGGGTATTATATTACTGCTATAAGTTCTTCATTTAACTAAGACCTAACTAATTAAAAGAATGTGAAAAAACATTCGATTCTTAACACTTCAAATTGTTTTGTTAGTAGCCTTCGGATTCGATACGCAATGATATGGTTAAACATATTATCCGTCATTGCGTAAGGTACATTAACGGCGACTGGTCAAACTTGAATACGTTGCAAAACAAAACGTTCGAGCTGTAAACATCTTAGTTATTGCGTTTCTTTATTGTCGGAGGCATGACTTACCATAATAAGATAAAAGTACTGGTAAATGAGAGTAATGCCGTAAAGCTGCATTTTGGGTGAATATACCAGCTCAATCAAAGCAGAATCACTGGCTATACAAAGCATGAAGTGATAGCTGTATTTTCCATGGGGTGCGATTTTCGGAAATCAAAAATAAAAAACAGCCGATATATTCGCGTCCTTCCAAATCCTCATTCCTGTTCTTTAAAGTTCGTAAGACATCGATGATTCCTTTGCAATTGGCGTTGTATGCTTTGAATAATGTATATGAGGGGAATATATTTATAAATGAAGTAGAAGAAATATTGAAGCATTAACAAGTAGGTGGTTGCTCGGTGGCCGAAATTAGATATTCGAATTTAATATAATATTTCTAACACATACATCAATTGTATTTCTCTGCATTTTTGTACATAAGTTCTTTCATGCCAAATGTCACTCCACCGTGCGCAATGTGCTTAAAGAGGGTTACAACTTACAACGTTTCCTCTACACATATTAATATATAGACTACACATTATAGGTTCTTATATTAAAAGGATTAAAAATACAACATTTCTTTACAAAAATAATTTAATAGGCAATTTGGAATACAACGCTCGAAAACCTATCATTGGTGTATATAAACTTATGCTAAAGCGAGCCTAGCTTCGTACATTTACATTTTCGTTGCACATCTAAAAAACCTTGACTACACCTAGACAACTACTGCTATCTTAAAAAAAATACAAAATTACAGTGTATATACCAGGCACACGTGGTGGATGAATTTGTAACATACGTGAACGGTTTGCTTATAACACTAAGTATACAAGAAAAGAAGGAGCTTAGTCAATACATTAAACTCATCAGTTTGCTTCATTAGCACGTCCAAAGTTATGTATAAATAATATGCAAAGGAGAAAATGTAAACGTTTCATCAATAATACAAAACTATAGACTGAACTTTACGACTAAATGTTAGTTAATCAAATAGGTGACGTAATGACGCCGACGAAATAAAAATGCTTAAAACTTAAAAATATAATAAAAATACTTAAATATACGTCATTACTAAAAATACTGCATTGATTAACATTCTGTATTAAAATTAAAATGGCTGATTCACTTCTTTCCTTGGATAATTTAATTTTAATCAAAGTTCTAATAGCGAAATAATTAAACATTCAAAGCATTTTATAATAATGTAGCAATAAGTATTTTATTTTATTGCGTCGTCTCTTGATATTTAAAACTCATTTTGATTTGATTTTTTATATTCATGGATTTTACGCGGTATAGTGCGGGGGAGGTATTGTTTACTGCAACATTTGTTTCCATGAGTATTGTAGACTTTTTATTCTTATTTCTTCTATTGGTCTTAGTCCACACATTAATATTCAAGCGATGTAATTAAAAAATACTTTTATAAATAGGAAGGGTATGTTCTACAAATGCATGAGTAAATATCGTACCCTAAGTTCACTCGAGAAAACATTTTTTCAAGAAATAAAAAATATTTTATTTTGATTTACATTTTTGGTGAACAATGGTTCTATGTTTTGACTTGACTTTTTTATTTAATGACTAGTTGAATCATGAAAATAATCACCAGATTAGGTTTACTCTGTTTAAAGCTTGTTTTGAAATTAGGTTGGCTATTGCAGATTATGATAATGTTGATACCGGCTACAGACTACCATCTAAAAATACTATAATTAAGCAAATTAAATCATCCTACCTTACAATGTACCGTAATATAGTTTTTGATCCCCAAGTGTTGAGATAGTCAAAACAGTGTGATTTCATTGTAGACTAAAATTTTTAAAACTTAAAAAAAATACCACAATCAAAAAATAATTACTTAATAACTGGAAATACACCAAGCTGACGCGTGACCAACTTGAATCTTTGTTCTTACAAATATTAACCCAATTTAGAAATAGCGAGAATTTCAATTACAACCACGTGCAAAATGTTGTTTTTTTTATATTGTTTCCCTAGTTTTAAGCGAGTTTGTAAATTATTCGTCACTTGAAAAATTGATAGCATAATAAAATAACGTCACAAGTGCCATCAAAACACGTAGGTGTGGTCATCACGTATGCGTTACGTACAATAAACTCAGTTGACATGTTCCAAACGAATACAAAGACTAAAATTGTAACAATAAGTTTTATATATAAATCAATTATTTCCTCATTTAGCAGTCGACCGATATTATGAAATTATTTACGACAAAACTATTAGGTACACGTTGTTTTCGTATTTGAATACTTCTTTTTACTTTTAGGAGTGTAGGTTAGATAAATAAATAGCATACAGAGAAATAATTAGATGCTAGAATGTCATTTTGACGTACAAAAATATTATTTTTCCATTGGTGTTTATATAGCAAAACTTGTGTCAGTACTTAGTTTATAGTAAGTATAATATACCGAATAAAACACTTATTGTATTTAGTAATAATATTTTGTACGCTCTACTGCATAAAACATTGATAAAATACTTGAAAACTGTATTAAAATAGTATTATAAACTTATATTTCATTGCTTACATTTTAAATGACGAATTTATTTTGAACTATCTCCGCCATTTTGAACTACAAACATAGCAGTCAGTTTGATTTGTTAATACGTTACAATAACAGTCTTTTAGAAACATTTGTCAAAAGTGACTACACGAGAGTTAGATATTAAAGAAATTGTTGATCAAGAACATTTATGGAAAGGAATGTAAAATGGACTGCATCGATTGTAAAGTTGGTTTTAAAAACGTAAAAAACTATAAAATCAAATGTGCAAATTAGTACGACTAGCTAAAAACATATTATGTATATACAATTTTTTGGTAAATAGTTATTGTTTCGCTCAGTCACGATAGTTTATTCTACAATACATTAAACTATCAGACAGCGGATGCCTTAGATACCTAACAAAAATACTTGGCCAAAAATGCGAAATATTTCCTACCAACGAAGAGAAGAAATACGCGTTCATTGCACCCCATTATCTAGTTAGTTTTCTAGTCTATCGATTAGAATTGCCTTTTCAATTACCTAAAGTGGCGTTTTGTTAAGGCGTGGCTTTCAGACGTCGCGTCTACCCGCCTGAACCATAGCTTGGATTGCGGTATATTATGACGTAATAATACGTCAACGTCTTCGGCTATTGTTTTTAAGATATAAAAAAGTAATATTTGTTACAATACAAAGTCTAACACTCTTAGGGTGGAGACAATAAAAAACTTTATACGTTTCGGATGTCACGTATGTGTTTGTATTGGACATATTATTAAGGGTTATGTCTATTTTTAATACTGTGATTAACAGTTGACCTACGTATGTAATATTCCTATAAAATACATCTGATTTTGTCATTCATATCACATCCATACTGAGGCAAATCATTTTCCTTCTCTTCGTTTTGAGAATATATCTAATTATATAAAAATACTCAACTGACGTATGCACCAGTTCTTATCCATATAATAATTGGACAGAATGTTCTTAATACTAATTAAGCATCCAAACCAATTCGTAAATGTATTAATTTAATATATATATGGCATTATGTTGTACCTATGCATAGAGTGGACTCTTCTAATCTCAAACGACATTGGTAGTACGATGACGAAATTATTGTATTTCAATGTGATGTGTATCAGAAGCTGATATCGTATCTACAAGCCAATGATAACGTGCTTTTGCTGTCAAATAAATATCTTCCGAGTTTATGCTAATATAATGAACGTCACCTACAACTAACACACAGTGAGCGCCGTTAATGCGATACCTAAATCAATTCCATGCAATCCATCCGCGTCCAATGCCCTGTAGTTACTATACAAAGTAATAATTACACAATCATCTTCCACAAAAACGTTATCATTCGATGGTCTATCCTTATATTGGCACTCTTATATCAAAAAGGAAAAAATTGTACAAATACAAAAGTTGTAAATGGCTACAAAAGTGTAATATTGTTTAAAAAATAAACGGGAATGAAAGTCATTACCAGTCTCAGTCGTAACTCTTGTGCAGGATTTTCTGGGCGGCTTTAATGAGCGGCGTTAAGGTTCTTAGTTCCATCGCGCAATCCAAAACGGATGCTTGAGTAGTTCTTCCGCCGACGCTCTTAAATCAACATCCACTTGCAAACATTTGTCCAAGAAATCTTGGAATTGGGGCGATAACTTTTCCCATCGAGGTATTTTCGGCCGCCCCATGGCCGCAATCAAATACAGAGCTCTCAGAGGCGTCTCTTTCATGTACGGCGGCTCTCCTTCGATCATTCAATAGCCATTATGCCGAGTGACCACACGTCTACTTTTTTTCCATACTGCTTCCTTGTAACCACTTCTGGAGCCATCCAATATGGAGTGCCGACCATGGTTTGGCGTTTCTCATCGCCTACAATATTGGCACAGAAACCAAAGTCCGTCACTTTAACGGTACCGTCCATTCCAAGCAGGACGTTGTCAGATTTTATATCTCTATGAATTGTGCCCTTTGAATGAAGGAAGGCTATTGCTTGAAGAGTCTCATGGCACACGGCAGCTATCTGGCCTTCCTTCATCACCACTTCAGTGACCACGTCTGTGAGAGAGCCACCATCGAGCAGCTCCATAGCGACCCAAAGATGGTCGTAGCTGAGGAACGCGTCGAGGAAATTGACGAGGTTCTTGTGGTGGAACCCTTTGAGCACATTTATTTCGTTGAGTATTAATTCCTTTTTGGATTGTTTGGTCAAGTCTATATCTTTTATGGCCACCCGTGAATTATCCTTACTATCTATGGCGATGAACACAACACCTGTAGAGAAAACAAAATGTCTTAATAAACCATCAAAATATAGCCAAATGGGAGTAAAATTTATGGACAATGAATCTACATTGGGAGCGTTTATTAAATTTGGGTGCATAGCGTTTGTTTGCAAATAAATTCTTTGAAATAACAGTAATTGTGAAGGTCGCTATTACTTTTCCTCTAATATTATTTCAATCGGAGTTTCGTCACCATAAATCACTCTTTGATATGTGGAACGATAATTGTTTTCTCAATCAATATAAGTATTTCGAAAGTTATAGATTTTTGTAAATATTTTGTTTTAATGCGTTGGTTAAATACAAATAGCATAACAGAAAATGCGTAAGAGCGTTTCGATTGACGTCACGTTATATTCTAAAACAAGCACATCAATATTTTATTTAATACTGTAGTGGATGACTCGTTTTCTTGGACCTGATTTCTATTCTGGCACTGACTTCTCTTACTTATCACAATAAAAGTACTAATTTAGTTTTGTTTGTTTTAACTATATTTATTCATTAATAGGATTTAGCATGGTTGTTTTAGGCTTAATTCAAATCTAATAACAAAGGATTAAACACAATTTTAAACCAAAATATTGTATCATTGAATGTAAAACCATATTAATTTATCCACTGCCAACTTCAGTGCTCAACCGTAGCACTTTCGGCATTATAATCATACCAAGAAAGTAGACAGTCTTGATTAGATAAGATTATAAATAGTTCATATGATTGTACAAGGTCGGGTAATTGTTATTTTATACTTTTCCATGTTGTACGTGATTTATGAAAAATTCTAGCATTTTTATTACCTAAAGGGTTGAGATTTGGTAACAACGTTTACTAAATAAAATAATCATTATTTGTTTAGTTTTAACTCTTTAGACTAAAAAAGGAAGGAAAAGACTGATGCAAGTGGAACTGTGGGCTAATGGTAGAATTAAATATTCACCCACGTAGTGTCTTTTTAACCGACTTCAAAAAAGGAGGAGGTTCTCAATTAGACTGTATTTAATTTTTTGTTATACGACAGTAGATTTGGGTGGTATTTTTCGTCCACAATTATAATTTGAGTCAAGATATTTTTAAAAATTAATGATTACCTATTATTAAAGCGAAATTGTGTGCATTTAACGAAATATTATGTCACGTAATAGCAAAATACTGTCAAACAATATTTTTACACAATATAGATATGTAATCGTTTGGTGATATTGGGCTTTTTTGTTCAATATCAACTCAGTCTGGAATTCATGTGATATTGCGATAGACTACTCCTATCACGTCATTACGAAAAGTGGGTGCACTAGTTGCGCCTCTGCTTACCCCTTGGACGAAAGGGGTGAATGTATGATTTTACGATATTTATATAAAAGACAGCAGATGTCAGAAACTATGTACTTTTACTTGAGAATGCACTGCGAACGCGAGTATCGAAAACGCACGATTTCAAGGCTTATAAAACACCCTTAATCCTTTTGTAAGATAGGTAATATGGATAAACATTATGCTTATTCATAATGTATTGCAGAACTCAAATATTGAGCGAACGTTATCAAGTCCACGTAATGATTAAACAGTAACGTGTTGCATAAATCGTTGTTATCAATTGTTAGGGACCTTGTGGGAGATCACTTTCTCGTCATTTTGCAATGAGACTTATACTTTAGGTTTTGATTGGTAAGAATACCGGAAGACGTTTACGAGCAATTTTTACCGTGGAAATCGTAGTAAGCTGACTTCTGCGTGTTTTTATGCTTGGATTTGCAGCCAGTCGTGTTTGTATGGAACTAATGATATATTGCCTCTATTGTAAACGGATCTAGAAATTCTTGGGCAATATATTGCTGCAAGAACTTGTTACTCTAAATATAGATTCAGATCTAACAACATAAATGTGCAAGGTACCTAAGACATGACAAGTTTGTAAGAAAATAATTTGTTATATGAATTGTGATAACAGGGCTGCAATATTAAAAGAAGTAAAACCTATCTGGATAGAATTTTTAAGTAATTTAAATCACAGATTTTTTGGTGCATACAATTTTTCAGTGGATTTAAAAAAACTTTTAAAAAAAAATTAACCACTTTCAAAACCACTAAAACCAAAAATAAGTTAACATAACAGTTTGGTTACCAATTTTGGCATCGACTAATTAAAAATGCAACGTAAGCTAGTTAAATAAAATAACAAATTCACAAAGAAAATGTTTTATTTTATGCAGGGCTGATATAATTGTTCCATAATGATTCAATATTGCTAGACAGTGGCAGTCCCAAAAGACGTGAGACCCCCTGTTTTAACAATGTCGTTGGGAAGATCGTAAATGAAAAGGTCCTCAAAAGCACTGCATGAGGCCTGGGGTTTGCCTGGTTCGCCTTCCCCTAAGGTTGCCTCTATTGCTGGGAATTCCTTAATTTTCATGTATACCAACATTCATTTTTGGATAAATATATATGATACAAAGGTATAAAACAAATATTACTTTACTAGTATTGATAGTGATCTGGAGTTATAAAGATAGTGTAGAGTAAAATAGTCTCCGCATTCTATCTTATCAAAGAATATGTTCTAGTGATTTGTCAGCATAAATTACATTGTTAGCTTGGTTGCAGTGTGAACAGAGTGGATTATTGTTTAACGATTGTTGTATGTGAAATAAGTATTTCCTTGCGAACTATTTACTTGTTTATTTGCATCATTTGTATGAAAACACATAATTAAATGGAGCTGTGACTTAGTCTCTTGACTGAATATTGTCAGAATTGCAACTTAGAGTGTTGATTCTTCGGATTTATTCAACTAAACTACTTTGTAGATTTTCTAATGACTGATGTGAGCCTTGAGTGTTTTTTTTGGTAGCAAGCCACTGTGGATGATCCATTTTAGTATTGCCCAATGCCCATAAATAGTAGTAAAACATATTAGTATGAAAACAATATCTAAATGAAGTAGATTGGGCTATCTATATATCTATCTATTTTAGAAATTATTCCTCCTGTTTCCTTATATTCCGGTTATGGGTAAATAACAAATATAAATAAATGTGTGACTGCACTTGCTCATTGTTGATTATTTATTTTAGGAATTGCTCTTATCAGGAACAGTATAGTGAAGTTTAACAATGCATTCAGTTTATACGCAACAAAAATTTTTCTTGTGGTTCCATCCACACAAGAGTCCATATACAACAAACCTATAATAATGAGAGATAATCTAGGTTCTTATAAGACAGATTTTTAGGACTGGATTTTAATATATTCCACAGATTATCTGGACCAAAATTTAAAAATCTTATAATCATTTTTATAAATGTATCATTTCTCCTAAGCTGAAAGTGAATCTTATTTGTAACAAAACTCGATCAAATTGAGCATAATTTGGCGATAAATTACCCCCTAATCCAGCATATTGAGATAGTTGAATTTGTTTTGTTTACAAATTATAATTAACTGTTTTGTGTATACTTCAAAAACACATTACAGCATGGGTAAATATATATATTTATTAAGTATATAATAACATTTAAATTATTTGTTTGTTTTAGCTTATTTGTATTAAATAATTGCATCAGTTATTATTTTGTTTTCAGTGTTCCTTGTATACTAATCATTTAGGTAAATAGGAGTAGGGTTTTTGAGGCATACATGTTGTTTTTATATATTTCAAATTCCAGTTCATTTTAACTTTCATAGAAATAGCTGTGGCATAGCCAAACAAATGGGAAGATCACCCAATACACATGACCTTTCACTTATACATGTCAAATTTTGTTATATTTTCCTACTTAATTTTAGTGTTTGCCTTACTGTATCAATGACACTGTATATATAGTAATAATATTATTAAACAAAGTCCCCTTTTCTATTTGTCTATATGTTGTTTAATTTCTCAAATCTTCTGAACGGATTTTTATGATATTTGTCATGGAAATAGTTACAGACCCTGGGAAAGTTATAAGCTTTCTACCCCGGGAAAATATGTAAAGGGATTTTTATTCCAGAAAATTCCCTTCACCCTGCGTGGAAGAAGCTACAAGCAAAAGCAAATATAATAATAATTTGATATATTGCCCTATGTATAGCATATAACATATTTTATTAGAGTTTGAGTGTTCAACTCATTATAATAATAATAATGAAATCTGTATTGCCACAGAAAACATAATTTATAGAGATCATCCAAAATGTAACAGATCCTTGACAAGCAAGACAATGCTTTGTTAATTTCAAAATAACAATGGAGTTAAATTGGATTAAATGATCACAGAGTTGTGTGCACAAGTATAACTCTAAGAAGGTTGACAGATGTAAAAATTCACTGCTTTGTTTATGCATTAAGTTGTATACCAGTTTTCATTGTTTGGTAAATTTGACTATGTATTTTTTGGCTTTAGTATAAATCGATGGTCGCCATGAACAAAATCTCTTCTGCAAAATGTTCTAGTTGCAGTATGAAGGTTTTAAGTTATGTGAAAATATAAATATAAATTACTCACCTTGAAATAGAAATTAATTTTTAATATCAATCAATAGTTTTGAAATGAGTAACTGATATTTATATTTTCACTTAACTTAAAACCTTTATACTACAACTAAACATTACAGATATTTGTTCTTGGACCGTTGAAATATTCATTTATCAAATATGTCCAATTTATATTTTGACAATAGTATAATATGTTAAGGTTTTCAACTTTTTGAACAATTAAATGCATACTATATTAATACAAGGATGTTTATATGCCATGACTTATTTATAACACTAAACAAATTCTGTAATATAATGTGGTCAAATTGAAATTGATAATGTCATTATCAAGGCAGTGGGGTAACCTTAGCATTTCCTTAAGTTCACAATTGTTAGTGCTTATAAAAATTCTTGGTTGTAAAATTGCCAGTATTCTAACATATTGGAACTAACACTTCTGTTATATTCAAATAATCATGGGATACCATTGTTTGTATTAAATTTTGTTTAATTTCAAGTAGTAATGAAAACTTGTATACCTGAAGCACCTGCACCAAGTTTCTTGATCCTCTCAAACCGAACATAAGGATCGTCGGGTTGCAAATCTTCTTCAGCTCCTCATAAATCTCCTCATCACTCAGGGTCGAGTATGACATCTCCTTCTTCCTCAACATGGGACTTTCATCATTATCTTCACCTATAAGCGTTAGGTCTTGCATCACAGCCGTCATGTCCATCATGGCTTCCTTCTTCTTGATGCTGTTCTTGATCGGGTGGCAGGCATGGTATGTCTCTATGATGGCACATCATTACCGGTAATCTCCTCTTCACTACTCTGACCGATCGACAGATCAGAGTCCTGGCTTTGGTGAGCATTTTTATGATCCAAGAGTTTTTCTATCTCTTTGTCCTCCTCCGTAATTACCTCTTGGGTCACGAAAGGCTTGAAAGGCTCGTCTTGCGCTTTCTCCTTTTTGATCGTGTACATGTGGAACTTGACGGCCTGGATGGCCGCGTCAGGGTATTCATTTTGCTCGGCGGGTGTAATTTGCGTGTTCAGTAATCGCAACCAAGTAGGCGGTAAGCCCTCCAGCATGCCAGTTTCAGAATTCTTACTCACGTGTAAATGCTGTTTTACGTTCGTCGGCATGCCTATATCCGTAGCCCTTTCCTCTCTGTCTCTATTGTGCTTCTTTGAGAAGAGTTTCCCAAACACCACGGCCCGATCGCCCACTCATCTTAATTGATTTTCTATTCACTCAAACAACTAAGCCATTTCACTGTTACGAACACGTTTGTGTAACACTATACTACATTCCTTGTTCCACACTGTTCAGTCAAAATAATATTCCTCAAGATAGGAGTGGCTATTCACGGACGGATCGCACCTCGGACGGCAGCCACTTATCATCTGTCAAACTAATAAAAATTATGAAAAAAATAATTTCCGTTTCGTTTCACGTAAGATAACAATAATATCATAGTTACTTAATAGTACTTAAATTAAAAAAAATATGTATATGTAAGATTAAAAAGAAAATATATATGCGACAATTTTTTGAATTCATTAAAAAGATTATTGTGGATTAAAATGTAATATAAGCGAATTAAAAACATTTGAGAAACGTAAGATAAACGTTTTGAACTTTGTAAAGAAACGCGCAGTTTATTATTGTACGTTGGTACGATTGTGTTTTTTATCATGTTGTCGTCTTGAAAGTTGCTGATAAATAGGAATTTTGGATGAATCATACTATGCCCATCCGTGAAGAATTTCTAAGAGGAAATTATAGGAATCATACTAAACTGATTTTTATGGATGCAAATGCGACAAAAATAAAGTGTATCAAGTTTAAGAAATAAGTTAAACTTGGCGAGGTTGCTGTTAATAAATACCTACTTAGGCACTCAAGTATTTATATCGTTATTTCTTCGTGTATTGTTTTATTTGTTCACAATGGTCCGTTGGATTTTATCATCAACATCATATTTTATGTGAAACAAGATAACGAAGAGTGAAAAAATAAAATGTTTAGATCGTTGGGTAGGAATAAATATACATATAAATTATTAAAAATGTGATCCGTGCTGGATTGTAATTTTATTTTGGTCAGAAATGTGTAGATGGCGGTAGTTGTATGATAATGAAATCTACAAAATATTTTATTACGTGCATATCTACCACATTAATGTGGTCTAATCCCAAATTATCGAATCAATCTCACACTGATATTATTTAGGCACACATAGAGATTGCTTCTTGAATACCTACTACTGCGAGTATTTAGCTTGGCACCACTTACGGACTCGCCAACGCACAATACAGCTTAAACAAGTAATTGGTCCGTCAATGTGTGGATGCAGCATAGAGTTCAATGGCCGATGATAGTTTAGATTTAGTCCATTTAGATTGACGTAGGATTGAAATATTAAATTGCAGAAAATGACACGGACGTTTGAAATGGTAATACTATGTTTATTAAGTTTATTCAATATAAAAAGACTATACACAGAACATGTGTTGCCCGCTTTTCTTTGTAACTCGTCTTGCGGTTAACATGACATTGAAGCGGCTGCACCTTAATGATACGCGATGTCCAGTTCTTTGAGTAACAAGTTTCACTGTTAACTTTCATTTTCATTAATCGAATCGTCGGTTCACTCGTCTAGCCATGGCAAAACGGTGTATTGTGCTATAGAATCTAGAAACAGCAGGCGATCTGACAACCGTGTATACCAAGTGTGTAATTGGTAAGGACCATTGGTAATGTTAATGTTGTAATTAATTTCGGAACTAATGCTGCTGTATCAATCTGAAAGTCATGGGTAATTAATTAAAAATACTTGTTAACGAGTCATTTATTTGATGTCTTTAGACATGATTGTTCGCGCGGTAACTTGTATTTATATTTAAAAGTACTTAGTTATTAGTTT